>NW_016107499.1:505657-529435 GCF_001604975.1 Cebus imitator | reverse complement strand
TCAGCTGACCACAATCTCCGCCTCTTGGGTTCAAGCAATTTTCCTGCTTGAACCTGAGTAGTTGGGACTACAGGTGTGCGCCACCATGACCAGCTAATTTTTTGTATTTTTAGTAGAGACGTGGTTTCACCATGTTGACCAGGATGGTGTCAATCTCTTGACCTCGTGATCCACCCTCCTTGGCCTCCCAAAGTGCTGGGATTATAGGGGTGAGCCACTGCACCTGGCCTAACTCTTGTTTTTTCTAACCTAGCCTCAGATGCCTAACTTCCATTGCATTCTTTTTGTTAAAAGTGAGTCACTAAGCTGACTCATATTTAAGAAGTGGGGAATTGCACTCTAATTTTTGTGAAGAAATGCCCAAAACATTGCCATGAATATTAAAAGCACCATTGTTTGCTGTCTGCCTGTAAACTATTCACAGTCCTGCCATGTTCAAGATATACATGCCTCCCTTCCACTGATCACCAAAATTGTATTTATTACAGCATTAAGCACAGGCTCAAGTTCTAGGATTTCATCTTTTAAATCTGGTTGAAGTATACATAAGGCAGCTTCAGTGTCATCATTGAGTACAGCAACTAAAATATAGTCCTTCTCCATCAAAGGACATTAGAGAGTCACTTGTGCTTCCTACCTCCACCACTACCACATCAAAAGAAAATGGCTGGACAGAAATAGGGGAAGTGCAGTAGTTCCTTATTCTTACAAAAAGTATTTTGGTCAAAGCAGAAGGCAAATAGGAGTCACTGTGGCAATAGGATGCAAGATATTAAAAGCATCTTCTTGCACAATTTATCATTTCTTTCAAAACTACAAAGCAGAAATCTGAGAATCATACTTTTAAATACAGAAATAAAAGATTATTGGGTCTACTCTTTTTCAAAATTTAGTCCTTGGATCATCTACTTAATAATACTTTAGAGGGTCTGAAATTCCTGAGGCACAGATGAACTATTTTCCAAGAAGTCTCACATTTGGAGACAGGAGAAGTGGCATAGAAGAGAAGATCAGAATTTCTGGAAGGAGCAGAAGCAGCAGCAGCTCCACAATGTGGCCTCTTCCACCTCCTCCTCTCCTGCTGGCACTGACAGCACCTGTCTTGTGCAGTCTGAACATGTGAAAACAGCTTAAACTTTTTAAATTGTGAAGAGAGATAAGATGGCAATGTGCAGCCAGTGAGTGCTGCTCTCACTGACAGAGATCAAATTATTCAGTAAACCACCATAATTTTGGAATATATTTAGAGAGAAAATGATGAGAATGTGTGGAGAAGCGATGCTGAAGTTATGTTTAAAAAGGACACTAGAAACCCCACAAAAGGTACCCAAACAGGAGGGCTAGTTTTCAGCTGTGAATGGCTCCGGGAAAAGGGTGAGAGAGGGAATTGTGAGACAGCTCATTCTCACTATAGATCTCTGGGATCTTAGGACTCTGTCCCCTGTGGAATTGTGAGATGGCAGAGGCATCTACCAAGAGCAGTCAGAGACAGACTTACAGATGGCATAGAGTGATAGAACTTCGGTTCAATGGGCAGCTCTAGTGGAGAGTGACCATAGAAGCCCACCCACTAGGGTGTCCCATTTCCCTCTGAGAGGCGCTGGCTGAAGCTAACTTTTGAACTAGGAGACAACGGGGCTGGCTTCCTTGCTGGACTGTGGCACGTCTTCTCTATAAGCCCTTCTGCCTGCCATCCCATTTCAGGGCCTGTGCCTAGCCACCTAGCAGAAGAAGGTGGACAGTACAACCTCCACAGCCCAGTCTAAGTATGTTGTTCCACCTGAGTACTTTTTTGGTGACGGGGAGTACCTAGGATCCTCAAACCATCTGGAACATGACTATGAGCCATAAGACATCCTAGTGCTCCAGGAACGTGGTGCCTAGCTCAGGAGTACTAATCCAACATATGTGGCCAGCACTCAAGGCAGGGAGGAGCCCCTAGCTAAGAGCACTGAGAGAAGCAAAATTTTTATGTTTCTGGGCCAGGTTTCTGGGGCATGCCTCCCTTCACAGGGCCAGGCCAGAAAGAATGTGGCATATCTCCCTGTCTTAGCTTCCTTCTAACAGAGCCCCTGCAGCCAGGAATATCTAATAAAAGAAATGTGGGCACAGTAGCACGGATCAAACAGTGCTCCCCCAAGGCCTTGGAGCAAATCTGATCAAGTACCCATATCTCACCTTACTCCATCTCAGACCATGCCTGAAAACAAGAGGGAGTAGAAAAGAGCCATATGACTGTGTATTAGCCTAGCTACTGTGTGTTACTTTTAAGTGCCGTCTGCTAGATTGCAGCCAGAACTACACCACCAAAAACTGTCCTGCTAATACATAAAACTGTGAATCCAAGTACAAGAATATTCAACCACATGTAAAGATCCTGTATAGGCTCCTGGCCTTCTGCAAGCATCCATAAATGACGCCAAATGACTATACTCAACTTACACCATAGTTAAAGAAATACAAACCCTCACAGATGAGAAATAATCAGTGAAAGAACTCTGGCAATGGTTCTTAACTAGTGTGAAATGATAGACATAATTCAGAATCTGGATAGCAAGCAAGCTCCTCAAAATTCAGGAGAAAGTTGAAATTCAATCCAAAGAATCCAGTAAAATGATCAAAGATCACAAAGGTGAAAGAGTCATTTACAATAGAACCAAACTGAAATTCTAGAGCTAAAAAGTTCATTACAAGAATTTCATAAAACAATCAGAAGTATTAACAGCAAACTAAATCAAACTGAGAAAAGAATTTCATAGCTCAAGAACCAGTTTTTCTTTCTTTCTTTTTATAATTTTTTGTATTTTTTACTGTACTTTAGATTTTGGGGTTCATGTGTAGATCATGCAAGACTGTTGCATAGGTACATTCATGGCAAGATGGTTTGTTGCCACCATACCCCCATCATCTATACCTGACATTTTTCCCCCTGTTATCCCTCCCCAACCCTCCTTCCCACTATTCCTCCCATAGCCCCCCACAACGGACCCCAGTGTGTGATGCTCCCTTCTTTGTGTCCAAGTGTTCTCATTGTTCAACACCTGCCTATGAGTGAGAACACGTGGTGTTTGATTTTCTGTTCTTGTGTCAGTTTGTTGAGAATGATCGGTTCCAGGTTCGTCCATGTCTCTATAAAGGACACAAACTCATCATTTTTATGGTTGCATAGTATTCCATGGTGTATATTATACATGCCACATTTTCTTTGTCCAGTCTATCACTGATGGGCATTTGGATTGGTTCCAGGTATTTGCTAATATCACCACACTGTCTTCCACAATGGTTGAACTAATTTACACTCCCACCAACAGTGTAAAAGTGATCTTATTTCTCCACATCTTCTCCAGCATCTGTTGTCTCCAGATTTTTGTTTCTCCTCGTACTTTGTGTGATTTTTCAGGCTAGCATATTTGAAATATAATGGACCCAGCTAGCAACATGTTTCAGTTTTCAAAACTAAAACTATAATAATATAAATTTATATGATTATACACATTGTCATATTCAAAAATGTATACAAGTTACTGTTATTTTATACTGCTTTATATAGAATGATGTTCATATTCAATTACTTATAGAAAATAATACAATATTCATTTTTCAAGAATAAACTCAGAATCTAGGGCATGTTTGTCAATGGAGCAGTGCTTCCCACAAAGGAGCAACGTGTAAATGCATGGAGGCATTCTCAGTTGTCATAATTACTGTGGAGATGTTATAGGCACAGGTTTTTAATGCTAAAGGTTTAAAGGTCACTTGTTGGTGCAACATCATTAAGACTTTTATGTTTTCCTTAAATTTTGAATGACCCACAGAGAATCCTGAAGTTGAATGTTTTAAATGTCTAATTTTAGGATAAGATTGCATTTTTAAAATGAAAGATAACTCATTTTTGCATTTTTAAAATAGATACTGTTTTTTTGTTCCAAGAATACAATACTGGGTAAATGCAAACAAGGTTTGCTTTCTTTCTAACTTTAGCATTCAAAATTTATATACATGTACACATGCACACACACACATAAACTTAGCCCTTATGTCAAAACATCAAATATAAAAAATAGTCTAACGTGTTGAAAGTTTTCTTAATTCCAATAAACATAATTTGAACACATTTTGTCTACTTAATTTTGTATACTAAATTATATAAATAAATATTATTGCATACATGTGGAGACTTTCTTTTTTTTTTTTTAACTCTTACTCCCTCTTTTCCTGCCTCTCTTCCCTCCCCTTGTGGCAAATCCTGTGAAAACTTACTCATTCTAAAAAGCTGAGACCTATACTTGCTCATACTAATAGTGAAATGCCAAATCAATATTATAGTTTTGCTAACTTCAATTGCTTTTTCAGTTCCATGCTAACTGCCTTCCTTCCAATATACATACCTAGGTGCATTACATTTATTGTATGCTTTACTTCTATTACTATTACAATGAAGTAATTATACAACTCACCATAATGTAGAATCATTGGGAGCCCTCAGCTTGTTTTCCTGCAACTAGACAATACCATCTGGGGTTGATGGGAGACAATGCAAATTATCAGGCATTATATTTCCATAAGGAGCACACAACCCAAATCTCTCACATGTGTAGCTCACCATAGAGTGTGTTCCTATGAGAATCTAATGCTGCTGTTAATCTGACAGGAGATGGAGCTCAGGTGGTAATATAAACACTAGGGAGCGGCTCATAAATGCACATGAAGCTTTCCTGATTCACCTACTGCTCACCTCCTGCTGTGTGGCAGCCGGTTCCCAAAAGGCCAGGGACTGGTAGGGGTTTGGGGACCCCTGATCTAAACTATAGCTGGTATTTCTGTTTTAAAGGCCATAATGGGTTACTATTAACCTCTTCCTTAAGTTATAACACTGGAGCTTGTTAGGACTAAATTCAGTACTATATTAAAAATGCTATATTAACAATGTGTAATTTGGGCCTGGCATTGTCATAAATTTTAGCAATATGAAAATTAATATACCATTGTTTAATATACAAAGGATCTCATGCAGAAACTTATCTCAAGTGACTCTTCCTATATATGTAATATCTTCACATATTCTGACCCTGGTACAGTAAAGATGTATTTATTTTTTGTCATGAAATGCCACTGAAATGTTTGCCTATGGCTATAAATATCAGTCCATTAAACAACTTGTATTTCCCAAACTTCCTATATTTTTTCTTCTTTATAAATCTTTGAACATGTCTATTTTCTTTATTATATTATTAATTCTGAAATCATATGGGAAAAAAAATTTGTTACTTTTTAATTCAGCACAGTATATTTTTTCTACACAATCGTTTATTAAGCATTTATTTACTTGAAGTGTATGTCATTTATTTAAATCTAGATTCTATAATGATTTCTTGTTAGATATATTTAATAAATTTCATCTTGCTCAAGGCATGAGAATACTATTTTTACAGTGGGTTAGCATTGTGCTTGATACATTAATTGTAAACGTTCTTGGTTAATTGTTTGATTAATAACATAAAAAATAATGTGGTAGTCAATTGGTCTATAAAAGATTTAAAAAGTTCACAGAATTTTCATTATTATTAAAAAATAACATAACTGAGAAAATCCTTTCCCAAGGTCTATTATCATAAAATGTCATATGATGTAGGTATTATAGTTAAGATATTTTTGTATAGAAACAATAAATTGGGTTGTGTGTCCATGAAAAGCCTTTCCTATCTTTTTCTAGGTAAAAAGAAAAGCTTGAAAATTGATCTTTGGGGATGCAGAGGTGAGGTAGATAGAAAATAAAAGGATGTTGATATCACTATTGCCTGTAGTAGAAATGTCACAGAGTAGCTATGACTCTGCCATATAACCTAACCTTTCTCCGTACCAGCCATTTATTTCTTTAATTTCTTGACAATAGAATGGCGTACTTTTCTCAGTTTAAATTAGAAATGTCTTCTAGACATTTATCTTCATTGTTACCTCCTGTATACAGTTCAGGGATTTTGCTGCTCAGGAGCTTAATAGCATCTCTCAAAGTCTGTAAAATATAGTACCTATACATATAGCAATGTTAGGCATAATATAATAATTTCCATTTAAAGACATATTTCTTTTGTAAAGTTATGCATTATCCTTACATTTACACTGTAAAAAATATACTATGCTGAAATGATAACTTCTGGAATGAATAATATACAATGTTAGTCATGCTATTTATATATATATACTGTAAAAAGTAAAAAGCAAACTATACAAAACAATCTCTCATGAAATTACACACATCTTTGAATGACAAAAACATTTATTATTTGTCTATTTGGGCACAATTTTCAAATATCTATTACAGGCAAAAATGTTTGAATCTGTCCTCTTTACCTATAATCTAGGATAATACTTTTTTTTCTAGCATCACTAAAGATAGCTAATGTCTGTGCTCTCTTATTCTCCTGTTTCTAGTACATTTTACATGATGAAAACACATTACTCTGAATGTTGTATTGAGCAGATATTTTGATCTGAATCATGTATCCTTAATTTTTAAATAAAAGAACGGTTATTTTCTGTTAAAAGGATTTTGGGCATCAAGTTGGCACAAGAATTTTTTGGAAGCCAGCTTTTAAAAGACTGGACATTTTACTGTCTTTAAAGGCAGACTTAGTTTTTAAGAGAAATGTAAAAAAAAAAGTGTAGTAATAAGTACCTCTATTTTAAATGCCCCTACAAGGCAAAAACCATATTTACAAAGAACTAGAGGGTAAAGACAACATATTTTTTACTTTTAATCACTGACTTTTTCTAATGTTAAACATTATTTCTTATAGCTACTGTTGCTTTGAAAAATACTGAAAACATTATTATGCCTGTTATTGTCAACACTAGGCTATATAGCTTCTTAGAAAGATGTAACATTGAATTAAACTTTATTTTTACTTATAATCATAGCCATATTTCACCTTCCATTTAGTGAAAGTACTATCTTCTTCAAATTTATAAACTGATTACAATTTGATAAATTATAAGAGAGGTGATAGGCTATTTGATTTAGAATAAGGGTTTTTAATATTTAAAATAATTTCTGTCAAATATTTGTCTGTGTTGGTAAAGTGGTAACTGTCTCTAAAGCATTTGTTATTCGTTTTTTTATATATACTTTGGAAAGAAAAGCTCTAGTATTTTTCTGCAGAACACATCAGACACGTGTTCAGTGTAAAATTGTTTTTTTTTTTTTATTATGAATATCAATAGCTAGTGAAAATGTAATTCACAGAAATATAATACACATATTATTTTGGTTTTCAATTTCTAAATTAAAAAAAGTGTTCCATTAACTTATTTTTAAAAAGCTTCATAAATAAATTTTTTAAATTACAGGAACATGTTTTATCAACAATATTTTAGATATTTGTCTAAGTTATGACAAAACTATGAAGAACCAATAGAAAAGTAAATGTTTTTTGTTTTTTTTTTTAATAAGAGATTTTAAAAAGCTGAAAGTGATGCAAATTAAGAGAAATGAAATAGTTTTGGTAATTATGAGTAAGTGATATAAACTAAGTATATAATATTTCTAAATTATATTTCTACATATATAAATCAACATAAACACATAAAAAATAAAAATTTAAATACATAAATGTTTGTTTCAAGTGAATGAGTTATTAAGGTAGGTAAAATAAACATTTTTTGAAAAAAACTATGACGTTTATATTTTGTAAATTTTCAATGAAAGAAAATTTGTCTAAATTTAGGTTTGATTGAAAATGTCCCTAAATCTTCAATAGAAATTTATTATTATCTTTATATTATCTGAGAGCAAATTACTTTCTCTAAATTACTATTTTACTTGATTTGTTTGTTGAAATATTTTTTCTCATGTAACTGTTTTGATAGTTGTTTTTGTCTACTTATTTCTCCTTAACATCAACAAGAAATCTAAATCTGAACTTTCTCCTTGTGATCTTTTGTGTATATGAAAAAAAAAATAAGTTGACAAAGTATGTGTGCATGTATACTGATTATATTTTTTAAATGTAGGACTTATATGTGTATATTCATAAACACATATTTATTTACATGCACATAATATATGTATCTATGTATCTATTTGCAATTTTAAATAACTTATTCTAGGTTTTTAAATAATAATTTTTTTTCATGATTTAAGTTCTTTGCAATTTACACACTATTGGACAACTTTTCAAGATAAGAACTTTGGAGAAAATCTGACTGCAACACGTGTCACTAGAGCATAAATAAACATTTGTTCTCTGTAAAACCAATAGAATCAACGTTATAACCCAAACTTGAAATGTCATTATTTGTATGAAATTTTGTATTTCATTTATCAAGGCCACATACTTATTAAAGGTGTTTTTAAAGGTAGATGAATTGTGAAATCATATAATTACATATTATACAGAAATGTTAGAAGTCCCAATGATTTAAAGTTATATCAAAACACTAGCACATGTAAAGTATATAAAGTTTAAACTTATATTGGTATTTTGCTCTATTCTCTATAGCAAAAATTATCAGTGTTTTATGAATAATCAAACTATAAACATTAAAAATTAAAATTCTAACATTTTCACATGAAGGCCAAGGGAGCAACTTTTAGAATGGACTTTAACCCCATATGAAGTATAGATTTGCTCAGTGCTTTAAATATACTCATTGATGATTCTGTATTAGATCATTCTCATGCTGCTAATAAAGGCAAGGTAATTTATAAAGAAAAGAGGTTTAATTGACTTACAGTTTTGCATGGCTGAGGAGACCTAGGGAAATTTACAATCATTGTGGAAGGGAAAGCAAACATGTCTTTCTTCACATGGCAGCAGGAGAAAGAAGGAGAGCAAAGATGGGGAAAAGCCCCTTATAAAATCATCAGATCTTGTGAGAACTCACTGTCTATTATGAGAACAGCATGAGGAAAACTGCCCCAATGATTCCATTGCCTCCCACTAGGTCCTTCAAATGACACATGGGGATAACGAAAACTACAATTTAAAATGAGATTTTAGTGGAGACATAGTCAAATCATATCATTCTACCACTTGCCCTTTCCAAATCTCATGACGTCGTATTTCACATTTTAAAACATCATCATGCCTTCCCAACAGTTCCCCAAAGTCTTAAGTCATCCCAGTATAAACCTAAAAGTCAAATTCCAAAGTCTCATGTGAGACAAGGCAAGTCCCTTCTGCCTGTGAGTCTGTAAAATCAAAAGCTAGTTAGCTACTTCCTAGATACAAAGGGGATATAGGCATTGGATAAAAATACCCTTTCCAATTCAGAGAAATTGGCCAAAACAAAGGGGCTACAGGCCTCACTCAAGTCCAGAATCTAATAAGACAGTCATTAAACCGCAAAGTTCCAACATGATCTCTATTTACACCATGTCTCACATCCAGGTCATGCTGATGGAAGAGGTGGGCTCCCATGGCCTTGGGCAGCTCTACCCCTGTGGCTTTGCAATGAAAGTCTCCACCCACACCCCACCCACAAGCTGTTTTTACAGCTTGAATTGAGTGTCTGTAGCTTTTCTGGGCACACAGTGCAAGCTGTGGGTGCGTCTACCATTCTGGGGTCTGAAGAAGAAAGACCCTTTTCTCACATCTCAACTAGGCAATGCCCTACTGGGGACTCTGGGTGGGGACTCTGGGTGGAGGCTCTGACCCCACATTTCCCTTCTATACTGCTCTAGCAAAAATTCTTCATGAGTGCATCAGAAGTTCAGACTTCTGCCTGGATATTCAGGCACTTCCATACATCCTCTGAAATCTAGGAAGAGGTTTCCAAATCTCAATTCTTGACTTCTCTGAACCCGCAGGGTTAACATCACATGGAAGCTGCCAAGACCTGGGGCTTTCTCTCTCTGAAGCCATGGCCTAAGCTGTAATTTGACCCTTTTCAGCTATCACTGAAGCAGCTGAGAAGCAAAGCACCAAATCTCAAGACTACTAAAAAATGGGACCCTGGACTCAGCTCATGAAATCATGTTTTCCT
The DNA here is from genome assembly GCF_001604975.1 of Cebus imitator. NCBI lineage: Eukaryota > Metazoa > Chordata > Mammalia > Primates > Cebidae > Cebus > Cebus imitator. The sequence continues at coordinate 519,451 of NW_016107499.1, read as the reverse complement.
CTTAGACCTCAGGGCCTATAACAGGAGGGATTTCCATGAACGTCTCTGACATGCCCTGGAGACATTTTCCCACATGTTGTGAGAGGGACCGAGTGGGAGATAATTTGAATCATGGGAGCAGTTTCCCCCATACTGTCCTCCTGGTAGTGAATACATCTCATGAGATCTGATGGTTTTATCAGGGGTTTCCACTTTTGCATCTTCCTCATTTTCTGCTGTCGCCACCATGTAAGAAGTGCCTTTCACCTCCTGCAAAGATCCTGAGACATCCCTAGCCATGTGGAACTGTAAGTCCAATTAAACATTTTTTCCTTTCCAGTCTTGGGTCTGTTTTTATCAGCAGCATGAGACCAGACTAATACAGTAAATTGATACCAGCAGTAGGGAGTTGCTGGAATGATATGTGAAAACATGGAAGACACTTTGGAATTGGGTAATAGACAGAGGCTGGAACAGTTGGAGGGCTCAGAAGAGGGAAAGTTTGGAACTTCCTAGAGACTTACTGAATGGTTTTGACAAAAATGCTGATAACTGTAAGGCCGGCTGCCTCGCAGAGGGTTAAACGCACACATCCACCTCTCTCCGCGCCTAATAACTGCATCATCACCCAAGCTCGTTATCTGGCCTTGCCGCACGACTTCTCTGCACCCGCCTCAGCATACCAGACCCAAGCCCACATTCAGCACTAAATCCTGCATTCAACCCCCAGTCCACTGTTGATAAACCCTGCAGGAAAATTTTTTTAAAGAAGCCCTATCAGGCCCTGCCCGGTAGTAGTCTTCTCTGTATGCCCCTAGAAGGCCTACCTACCCATAACCACTAGCTCCAGGTATTTCCTGCTTCTTAATAACCAATAAGATTGCCTTCACTTTGTTTCCCCAACAGCCAATCAAGGCCCACTTACCCAAAGCCCCACTCACCTACCAATGGCAACTAGTTTCAGATACTTCCTGCTTCCTGACAGCCAATAAAATTGCCTTTGCTTTGCCAAGCAATCGCCTTCCCTCCCCATAAAACTCCAAGACCTAAACAGCCAGGCGTGACTTCTTTGGCCCCTCCCTGGACCACAGAACCTCACCTGGGAGCTGAATAAATGAGCTTCTCATTTTCTTATACTTGGCTCAGTTTCCTCATTTTACCTTGGCAATAAATCTTACAATAATGATATGGACAATGAAATCCAGACTGAGGTATTCTCAGATGGAAATGAGAAACTTTTTGGGGACTAGAGTAAAGGTGACTCTTATGTTTTAGGAAGGAGACTAGTGGCATTTTGCATCTGCCCCAGAGATTTGTGAATTTTTGATCTTTAAAGAGCTGATTTAAGGTATCTAGCAGAAGAAATTTCTAAGGAGCAAAGCATTCAAAATGTGACTTGGGTTCCATTAAAAGCATTCAGTTTTAAAAGGAAAGCAGAGCATAAAAGTTCAGAAAATTTGCAGCCTGACAATCCAATAGAAAATAAACAGTTTCTGAGAAGAAATTTAAGCTGGCTGAAGATATTTGCATAAGTAACAAGGAGCTGAATGTTAATCCCAAAGAAAATGGAAATTATCTTCAAGATATGTCAGAGACCTTTGTGCCAACCTCTCCTATCATAGACCCAGAAGTCAGGAGGAAAAAAATATGGTTTTGTGAACACGGACCAGGCTCCCCTTACTGCCTTCTGGTCCAGTTTGAGACTGGTCTGGGCTCAAGTGATCCACCTGCCTTGTCATCAAAATGCTGGGATTACAGAAGTGAACCATGATGGCAGGCCATAAACCAATTATTTTTACAATGTGATACACAGCAGCATACATTAATTGCTTTATTAAGAATTGTTAACATTTCTCTTTTGTAAAAATGTGGTCTTCTGGAAATTTTCTAGTCTCAAATATTTCAGAAAATATAAGCTGATACACTATATTAATGACATAATGCCATCACATAACAGAATCCAATAAGCAGGAAGCAGTAACTACTCTGCATGTCCTAGAACAACACATGAAAACCAAATGGTTGAGAATAAACTCTATGCAGATTTGTAGATTGACAGACCAGCCATATCAATGAAATGATTATGGACCCAATGACCTGAGTCCTGCCAGAATATCTGCTTTAAGTGAAAGGACACATTGTTGCGCTCCCTTTCACAATCTAAGTGGCATAACCCTTGTTAAGACTTTTGGAATTTAGGAAAAAAGATATATATATATATATATATATATATATATATATCTTACAGATAGAAATATTCCTCTGATTAATTTACCATCTGACTTAGAGGAATGCAAGATTTCTAGTGAAATCTAGAGCAAGGATAATGAGGAATGTGTCCTGCCACATCATTCATATCACAAAACAGGTCCAATGGTGCTAAAGAAATACGTAGTGGAAAAGAATGATGGGTAGAGTCTAAAGTCAACTCCAGTGGAAGAATGCTTAAAATCCAAAAGTAGAAATAAACCTACTGTACCATAGTACTGTTTATTTGGGAAAAAAAAAAAAAAAAAAAAAAAAAAAAAGCAGCTTCTGATATGTTATTGAGCCCTAACAAAATCTGAATGCTGAACATGGGACATCAACATAATTTGTGAATGAAATGCTTTCTAACTAGCTTAATATGATCAGAATCACTGAGGCAGAGCTTCACCGAAGTGCAACAGCTCCCATGATTCAAATTATCTGCCACTGGGTCCCTCTCATAACATGTGGGAAAATGTCTCCAGGGCATGTCAGAGACATTCATGAAAATTCCTAAAATTGTATATTTGAGATGAGGCCCAAGCATACACTTTTTTTTACAACTATTTCCTGTATTTCACCAATGGCTTTTTCTTCAATTGCACATAGGGCCTACAGTACAAGGGTAGTCTTCTCTTAAACTAACTGCCAGAGGAAGAAAAAGAGGTTAGTTAACAGAAAGGTTGTGCCATTATGATATTTTAAGTGAAAACTGAAGATGACCTGCTACACTAAAAACCAACGCAGAGGTGGCTCAGAAAGATGTTGCTGAAATAAATTCACCTAGTGGCAGAAATGTGAGCAGAAAACTTGTTCAATCACTTTTTATGGAGGGTGAAATGGTCTGAGGCAAGATGTTCACAGACTGTTACTGTGGGAAATGGCATGGCTGGTTAGTTAAGGGTCTGAAGCAGCAAATTCAGAAGACTAAAGGCAATACTGTTTTGGGAAAAAAGTCTGTGGATAAAACTCTATGTGTAGACATAAAGTGATAAATCTTTGTGTTTTTTATTTATATCCATTACAGTGCATCACCACAAAAGATATTCTTATGTATATAGACAAGATAACTTTTCCCAGGAATGTCAGTCAGTTCTTCTCAGTGACTTTAGTGCTGGTGCAATAATTCATTTCAAGGAATGCCTACCTTACCACCACGAGAGCTCTAAAAACATTGCTGCTGACCAAGAGACTTGTTTTGCAAAAGGAGATATAACAATGAACTCATGACAAGGGATCAAGTTTTTTAATCTAATATCACCGTCCAGAAGCAACAGTCTTACAAAAGCAATAGAATGTACTATTACATACTTAAATATGGCACTAGCTTAGATAAATTTCCCTGATGGGTTGGAATGATATCCTTGAACCACTATTTACACTTCTCCAATATCTAATATTCTATTAACATGAAATCAAAAGATAGTATATATGGTGTTTCTAATGGTAACATACAAACCAATTATTTAATGAATCAACTGGGGAATTTTTGTTTTAAAACCCTAAATCCTTAAGCTTTACTGAATCAGATGTCTGGGATTCTGCTGCTAGTGGTGAGGGCTGGTGAAAATGCTTCCACTAGGGGGACACAGGCAGACATTGCAGCTATTGCCACCATATTATCAGTTGGACTCCTTTTGTGGAATAGCAGGCAGTTAATTTACTTGCTGGAATCTAATTGCCACAAGAAGTTGGGTTTGCTGCTACATTATGGGTATAGAAAAATAAAAGTATGGAACTTATAGGACTCATTGGGGTATCACTTTATTCTTACAAGCCCAGCAATAGTGGCAAAGGACCAGTTGTAACAACCATGGCTTACTGAGGGCAAAACAACTAGGGGTTTTGACTTCTTCAGGTTGAAGTATGTGATCAACCAACCTAGACCTTCTGAAACACAAGCCAAAGTTGGGATACTCTATAATTGGTAGGTTGATTTTTTTTTTCTCTATATAAGAGATTAGCATTTGCCCAATGAATTTAAATAGTTTCTCTATGAGACAAATTAATTTTCCCTTATTGGGAGGCAGACTGTTAGGAGAGACTATTCAGCCCCATATCTCTCTTTTCAACCTCTGCCTGGGAAATATTTGGAGACAAAGTTACAACATAACATTTCTATCTTTAGCAAGGTACTTGGAGAGATGGTGTTTCTTTCCTTGAGGGTGTCTATTGGCCCTTTGTCCAAGGCCTCTAGTTCCACAATTTCTCTCCTTCATATGTTCCTCTATTAGCTTCCAGGCTCCATGCCCCACCTGTAAACACCAGAATTCCACCTTCAGTCCTCAGGAGAAAGCCACCCTTGACAGACAACTTTTCGTCTCAGTGCTGTCCCCATCACAGGAAGAACAGCAGTTCAATTCTTATTTTCTTTTGACTCACTTGTTGTGCATCCAGCTCTATTGGCACTTGAATAAAAATGGGACTTGAGGTGTAGAGGTTAATCTATCTCATTATCTAAGAATTCATAACTGTACCTGGACTGTCATTAGAGGAATTAAGAATAAGGTTAAGACGCTCCCTCCAATAAAGTGTCTTGCCCAGATATGTTTGTTGCATAGCCTCTTGCAAGACCCATGTAGGGAAACTTGAGAGTTAATGGTTCAAAGGGATTTAGGAAACCAATGAGAAACCACGAGTGGAAATCTAGGGTATTGATCACGTGAGCAAGACTACTGCCAATTAACTCCTCTGAATCCATAGGTAAAGGTCATGCTTGCATCCATGAACATCACCTGTAACGGTCACTGGGACCCAGAGGACACAGGGAGGGAAAGAGGACAAAGGGATGCTTCTCTCTTTCTCTCTCCATACTAGGTTACTCCAAAAGGGGAGTGAGACTAAGGGATGCCTTTTCCCCCCTCTCTTTCTAGATAGGTAACAAACCATCTTTCACCTGCACTCCTCTCAAGAGCAAATGAAACACTAAAATTCCTTTGACTCTCAGAAAGCATCACATATTCTCTGCATTTGGGCATGACCATCTTACTAACTGTAGGATGAGGAAGCCTCGCCTCCTCAGGGAAGCATTAATTATAATACCATCTGACAATTAGATCTTTTCTGCAGATGGAAGGGGAAATGGTCTGCGATCCCCTATGTACAAGCTTTCTTTGCCTTGTGAGGAAACCTGGATGTTTGTCAACACTGTAAGATTGATTCTGCGCTCTAAGCAGTTATATTGGGCAAGCCCAAAGAAGACAATTCCACAAAATCAGAGAAACAAACCCCTGGGGAACCCTCAACTGCAACTCTTGAATCCCACAGCCCTTCTTGACATCCCCCGTCCTGGAGCCTCACTAGCCATATTATCAGTTTTCCCAAAGCTACCACCCAAGAAACCCCTGACTTCATTGTTATGCCTACAGGAAATGCCTGATGGGCATGGTACCACTAGGGTCCAAGTTCCTTTTTTATCGCAGGACTTTAGAAAAATAAAGCAGGACTTAGGCATGTTCTCTTATGACCCCAATCAATATATAGAGGCTTTCTAAAACCTAATCCAAGGATTTGAGGTTACATGGAGAGATGCTATATTGCTCCTAAATCAAACACTAACTGCTGCTGAGAGATAGGCAGCCCTGAAGGCAGCAGAGGGATTTGGAGACCTACAATATATCTCCTAGCACCAGTGGAAAAAAAAAAGAAGTCGAGAAAGAACCAGAAACCACAATAGAAAAAGAAACAGTGCTCTTTTGAAAACTTTAATTGGAATTCCTATAATCCCATAGAAATGATACTGTTTTTCATAAGTGGAAGAGAAACCATTTTTAGATGTGCATACTAGAGGGCTTATGGAGGACCAGAGCCAAACCTCTTAATTACTTTAAGCTTTCCATGATAAATCAGAAACTAGATGAAAATCCCTCAGCCTTTTCAGAGGGGATAAAAGGAGCTTTAGTGACACATCTCTCCATCTCCTGATTTGGCAAGGGACAGCTAAATTTAAGACAAGTTTATTACTCAGGCAGCCTTCTGGTATCAGAAAGAAGTTACAAAAACAGGTCATGGGACCAGAGAGCATCTACAAGAACCTCCTTAATGTGGTCACTTCAATCTTTTAAAATGGGAACCAGGAGAAGGCCTAGGAGGAGAAGCAGCACAAGAAAAAGACAGAGGCTCTGGTGGCCACATTGAGGCCTATAAAATTTAGGATCCCTAAGGATCACCTGCCTCTAATTGGTTCTTTACACTATCATACCCTCTTCTGAGTGGTACTTTCTCCAAGAAGGTCTGCAGACCAGTCAGCATACTTCTCCTCTTCCAGTCCATAAAAACCCTGGTCTCAGCTTCATGTCTGGCAACCCTCTTTCGAGTCCCGTCTCTTGCTGAGAGCTTTTCTGTTGCTTAATAAATCTTCTTATCAGGATATTAGTCAAATTGGCTGAGGGTCTATTCTAAAAGTCTCTTTATAATTTTATTACTAATTAAAAGTTATAGCTCCGTAATATGGTAACAACATTCTGCAGTCTTAGAAGGTAGGACTTCAACATATAAATGTTAAGGGGACACAATTCATCCTGCAATATTTTTCTAGGTGTTTCTTTGGAAACCATCATTTCTCTGAAACTCATACCAGTGATCTGAACTAAATATCATGCTGACTAGTTAGAATTATATTACTTTCACCTTTAAATATAGAAACTCCATAGTTAAGTATTCGTGCTTATTAGCAGCTTCCTCATGGGATGCTAAAATATAATTTAAATTCACAGATGTCTTTAAAAAGGAATTTTATTTACAATCTCCTGAAAATTAGACTTCAACTTCTATTATTAATTGTCAATATAACATAAAAGAAAATACTGATGTGAATATGTCAGATATATAAAAAATATAAAGTAAAATATTACTTTCTATTTCCATTGATAAGATGCTTCTATCTAAATGTAATATATAATACATGCTCTCATCTTACTAATTCATACAAATGATTTTAGTTAACAATATATCTCTTTTAGAAATATCTCTTCTAGAAATACATATATATATAATATATAAATAATATATACATATATAATATATAAATATATATAAATAATATAAATAAAAATATATAAATAATATAATTATATATATATAATTATATATATTATTATACTTTAAGTTCTGGGTTACATGTGCAGAACGTGCAGGTTTATTACCTAGGTATACATGTGCTATGATGGTTTGCTGCACCCATCAACCCATCATCTACATTAGGTATTTCTCCTAATGCTATCCCTCCCCTAGCTGCCCAATCTCCAACAGACCCCAGTGTATCATGTTCCCCTCCCTATGTACTTGTGTTCTCATTGTTCAACTTCCACTTAAGAGTGAGAACATGCAGTGTTTGGTTTTCTGTTCTTGTGTCACTTTGCTGAGAATGATGGTTTCCAGCTCCATCCATGTCCCTGGAAAGGACATGACCTCATCTGTTTTTATGGCTGCATAGTATTCCATGGTGTACATTTGTCACATTTTTTTTTTGTTCCATCTGTCATTGTTGGGCATTTGGTTTGGTTCCAAGTCTCTGCTATTGTGAATAGGTGCTGCAATAAACATACGTGTGCACATGTCTTTATAGTAGAATGATTTATAATATTTTGGGTATATACCCAGTAATGGGATTGCTGGGTCCAATGGTATTTCTATTTCTAGATCCTTGAGGAATCACCACACTGTCTTCTACAATGGTTGAACTAAATGCACTCCCACCAATTGTATAAAAGCATTCTTACTTCCCCAAATTCTCTCCAGCATCTGTTGTTTCCTGACTTTTTAATGATCACCATTCTAATTGGTGTGAGATTATTCTCACTGGGGTTTGGATCTGAATTTCTCTAATGATCAGTCATGATGAGCTTTTCTTTTAACATGTTTTTTGGCTACAGAAACGTCTTATTTTGAGAAGAATCTGTTCATATCCTTCACCCACTTTTTGAAGGGGTTGTTTTTCTTTTGTAAATTTGTTAAAGTTCTTTGTAGATCCTGGATAATGGCCCTTTGTCAGATGGATAGATTGCAAAATTTTTCTACCATTCTGTAGGTTGTTCACTCTGATGATAGTTTTTTCTGTGCAGAAACTCTTGAGTTTAATGAGGTCCCTTTTGTCAATTTTGGCTTTTGTTTATCTTACTTTTTGTGTCTTAATGTTTTAGTCATAACATATATATTATTTTCCCAAATACTAGGTAAGCTTGTAAAATAAATTATAAACATAAAATTTCTATGTAAGTATGCAGGATTATATTCATAATATTTATTAACTAAGAAACCTTTACATATATATAAATGGAAAGGGCATTATTACCAAAACCCCAAATCTCTTCTCAGTATGAAGTCTTCAATTAACTAGCCACTGAAGTACTAAACTAAGCCATTAATAGACGGCCTCCAACAATATTAAGCCTATAATTTATAGAAAATAGATTAATGTGAATCCCCCTTCCTATTATGAGCATCTGTTGATCTTTACATAAGAAAACAAAGTAAATGAGAGTAATAATTTTAGTCATCATGAAGGAATTTTTTTAAACAAAATGAAGTTCATCTACTTCTCAGGCCTAAATGTATAATTAGATCTAGAGAACTATAATTTATTTTCTTAACTACATTTTAAAGTTTCGGTTTAGTTGCTCAATTGCTTTTTAAACTAAACTATTTTAGAATATTAATTAAGACTATACTGTGGTGTTTTTAACTGAAATATAATTCAAGTACAGTAAAACTCACTCTTTTATAGTATACAATTCAGTTTGTTTTAGCATATTCACAAAGTTGTACAACATGGCTACAGCAACACTAATCATAGATTTTAATTATACCGCCCCCAAAAAGCATATGCTCATTAGTAGACACTCCCTCTTCCACTTCGTGTTTCTACCTAGAAACAACTAATGTACTGTCTTTCTTTATTAAAATGCAGTTTTTGATTTTACATATAAATGGAATTACACAATACTTGGCCTATGCATTTGGCTTCTTTCAGGCTGCATATTTTTTTTAAGGTTAAGTCATAATGCAACATATATTATCACTCCATTTTTGTCAAATCTGAATATTTTTCAATTTGTGCTTGTATTGCATTTGCTTACCTCTTCATCAGATCATGAACATTTGGGTTGTTTACATTTTCTATCTATTATGTAATACTACCATGAAGTCATGCATATGTTTTTCTGTGAATATGTTTTAAATTTTCTGGGATATACACTTAGTATCGGTATTGTTTGGTCATGCACTAATTCTGTTTAACTTATTGAGAAATTGTCTATTTTTTTCAGCTGTACCTGAAAAAGGTGACGGTACCATTTTACATTCCCATCAACTGATTAGGAGCATTCCAACTTCTACACGTCCTCACCAATACTTGTTATTCTGTCTTTTAATCACAGGCATTTTAGTGCAAATGAAGTGTATCTTATTGTAGTTTTGATTGGCATTTCATGGATATTAATGAGGCTAAGAATCTTTCTATGTGCTTACAGTCCATTTGCATATTCTCTTTGGAGAAGTCTATTTAAATTATTCATTCACTTTTTAAAAATTAGATTGTCCTTTAATTATTTGTAGGATATTAGTTAGGGTGGTGGGAAAAATTATAGGAAACATGCAAATCTTGTTGGATGGCTGGAAGGTTTTGCAAAAGTTTCTGTAAAGGGTTATGGCTGAAGGCAGCCTAATCTGCTTACCTTGAGCTAATAACAAAGAGCAGATTAAAAGGGAATGTAGAGGAGAGTACCTAAATGGTTTGTTTACCTATTTCCCAAGAAACCAACCTTTGATCATCCAGGCACATGACTGCCCTCTACTCGGGGGTTCAACAATGTTAATTACCCACAAATAGTGTTTGCTCGGACCTTTGTCATTAAATCTGTTCTAAAATAAATGCAAGAGTTTTCAGCATATCAGGGCAGCACAGCCGGAATCCTTCTTCAGGGTCTGTAAGCCGTGGGGTCCCCTTGCTGCACTCTCACAGGAAAAAAACCTGTGTCTGTGTATTTCTGTCATCTGTCATATGGACAGAGTCTTCAGGTCAGATTAGGCAGCTGGTGCCCCTGCATGAAAAACACTGCAACAGATCGACATGGAACCCTTGAAAAAGAAAGTGAAGGGACTGTGTGGTCAGTAGGTCAGTATGCCATTGGTGCTCATTTGGAATTTTCAAGTTTGAGGGAATTGTTCAGGCTAGGGTTTCATTATGGAACAACAGTTATCAGCACAACAGAAACAGTATATAAAAGTATTAAAACAGCTGCTTAAAGCTAGTGGAGCCTCAGTTTTTCAGGCTCAATTAATTCAAACTGTTGTAACTCATAGTCCATGGTTTGATGAGAACAAATCTTGATGTGTGTGATGGATTACACATTGTTTACTGAGAAATGATGGCAAGAAATATCAAGCTGTCCCCAGGCGGAAAACGGCTCAGGACATTATAGAATAGTAAACAATATGTACTGGTCATGTACTAGTGAGTTCTTAAAACACAGGATACATGATCCTGCCCCCGTTTCTCCCTCATAAAGTTTGCTTTCTATTTTATTTTTATTTAGTAGTGAACAGGCACTAGCTATCTGGCTAGTTTATTGTTATTCTATGAAAACATATAGTCACCTGCTAATTAAAAATAATCACTTATTCACAAAGAATAAATATGTGGGTCAGAGTCTGCTCTGGGCTTTCAGCTGAGAATGCTGTCAGTCCCCTGATGTCCCCTCTGATTTTCACTTTTGCTCTCTATCTTTGTGTCTGTTTCTTCATTCAGTGCTGCCTGGATTGAGGTCTCCATGGCCGAGCTGGTCTCGGCAATGGTTTCCAAAGGAAGGTACACTAGATGGAGAGATCTAGGAACAAATGGGAAGAAATCTTAAACAGCATCATGCACAAGGGCAATGGGTCCCAGTAACATCTTTAATGTTATGAGCCTTAGTCAGTGCTGTTTTGGCTCCACTCTACATAGATAAGCTGAAAAAAGGAAGGGAAGATAAACTGTCACTTACCTTACCACGTCCTTCCCCTCCCTCAGCCCCACAATTATTGGGTAAAAGTGCCACAGAGGACATAGAAATTCTCCCTGAGCCCCCTTCCCCAATAAGTTGGACCAAAAGACATGAGATAGCTATGGAGCCCTGTGTTAGGCAAGTGGAATTGGAAGAGAAACTCTTGGCCTGCCTGGTGATGAAAAACCAACAAGGCAATCAGGTGTATTCTCACAGAGAGATAAGAAGAAGCATTAGAGAAAATGGAGCAACTAGCCCATTTACAAAAGGATTAGTTAAACCCATAGCAGACAACTTCCATATGAGCCCATAAGACTGGTGAGTGCTATCTAAAACAACTTTAGACACCAGTTAGTATCTTCTATAGAAGGCTGGATTTGACAAATTATGTAAAAAGCAAACCCATTTCTAATAATGGCTAGTGTTATTCTTCCCCTAACCCTAATGTGGCTCTGTCAAAATTTTATTTGGATAGAATAGCAGCCTTTAAAGGGAGAGAAATTTCAGAGAGCTGATGAATTAGTTGGGGAGCAATTAAAAGCTGGCCATATAGAGCCATCAGAGCCCTTGGAATTTGCCCATTTTCATCATTCCCGAATGGTCTGGCAAATGGAGACTTTTGTATGACTTATGGGCTATTAATGCTAATTTGCAGTCTATGAGGCCTCTTCAGCAGAGGCTCCCTTCACCCATGGTGATGTGTCAAGATTGGCCTATAATCATTATTGACTTAAAAGACTGCTTTTACACTATTCCACTTGCAGAGCAGGACAGAGAAAAATTTGCATTTGCAATACCAGCTATCAATAATTAAAGGCCAGCTTGCCAATTTCATTGGAAAGCACTTTCTCAAGGAATGCAAAACAATCTTACCATGTGTCAGTTTCACGTAAATCAGACTTTGCTCCCCAGGAGAAAAAAAAATTCTAACTGCAAGATTATTTATTCTATGTATTTTTACTGGCAGCCCCAACGGAGCCAGTACTTTTAAGTTTATATGTTTCTGTCATAAAAAATACACATTTAAGAGGTTCAATCATAGCACCTAAAAAAGTACAGATGTCCTCTCCCAGGAAATATTTTGGATATATACGAACTTCCCAGTCAGTAAGACCCCAAAAGTTTAAATTAAATAGTAGCAACTTACATATCTTAAATGATTATCAAAAATTACTGGGCAATATTAAATGGCTTTGCCTCACCATACACATAACTACTGATCAGCTGCAAAACCTGTTTTCTATCCTAAAAGGCAATTCTGCCCTGGATTCTCCTAGGTACTTAACCTCTGCAGCAAAAAAGGAAATTGAGGAAATAGAGCACGCTATTTTTCAAAGGCAACTAGATCACATAGACCCAGGATACTCAGTTCAATTGTTTATTTTTCCTACTAACCATCCCCCAACAAGATTAAAAGGACAAATGGCCCCAGGACTGCACATCCTAGAATGGGATTTTTGCTTACATACTGGGACAAATACACTATCTTCCTATATCCAGCTAGTAAAATCTTCTATATGGGCTGAAGATTATGTAATCAGTTGCTAGGTTATGGCCCTGATGTCATAAGAATACTTTCGAGTAAAAATCAATTTGAAGCAGTTTTGTCCCTCTCTCTAGAGCTTCAGAGAGCACTCTCTGATTATGTAGGACATATAGAGCATGCCCTTCCTGCTAACAAACTACTTCAGTTCTTATCTTTTACTCCTATAGTTTTGCCTACAAAAGTTCACTCCACTATAAAAATATGTTCAGTAAACAGAAATGGGGGCGTGTAAGTAAGTACCCTGCAACACTACTAGGACAAACTTTATTTACTCTTAATTTAAGACATTTAATTGACAAATTTCAATCAGCTATACAAAAGCCCTTTGCTAAAAACCTCTCAAAACATAAAACCCTCAGTTTTACGGAAGGATGTAAATAGTAATGTATGGGTGGTCCAAATGATTTGCTAATATGGGGAAGAGGATGAGCTTATGTTCACACACCCTCAGGCCCTCTTTGGATTCCAGAACAATGCATCAAACATACTATCACATGGCTAGGACCCAACCATGTGCCAGAGATGAAGAAAATGATCTACAGGGCTCACAGCCCAGGACAATGGGGCTTCCTTGGAAGACAAAAGCCTAGGGCATTATCACCTTAAGGATGCTGAAGGAGGCACTTCAGGAAGCTGAGTAAATCATGCTCCAAACACAAACACCATTCACTCTAGATAATTTGCTCCTTTTTAATTCTCTCACTCTGGCTGCAACCTGTACCTGCTACACTCTACTGAGCTCATCTTCTAATTCTGCCTTTTTTCTTCCTGTTACCTAGGCAAGCACTCCCTTCCCAGCCCCTAATGATGCCACTGCTTGGCTAGGAAGAACTGACATGACCCCATATTGGGGCCCCTCATTAATGGCACAGAGTGGACTGAAGTGCCAAGTAACATTACAGGTCACTTCTTGACTGAAAAAAATGTTACTGATTATACTTATGTTTGTCTTATGTTACTTACTAATTCCAGAATGCAAAGCCTGAACACAACTTATAAATGTCATGCCTGATAAACCTTTTGCTACCCACATCTGTACTC
>NW_016107499.1:501794-505612 GCF_001604975.1 Cebus imitator | reverse complement strand
ACCAAAAAACAGAAACAGGAGATTGGTAAGGGTAGCGGGAAAAATGGTAGGAAAGATGCAAACATTCTTGGAAGGCCGGAAGATTTTGCAAAAGCTTTGGTAAAGGGTTATGGCTGAAGGCAGCCTAATCCTCTTATCTTGAGCTAATATCAAAGAGCCAATAACAAAGAAATGTAGACAAGTTGTATATGTAGTCTGTTTACCTATTTCCCTAGAAGCCAACCTTTGATCATCCATGTGCATAACTGCTCTCTACGGGGAGGTTTGGCATTGTTGATTACCCACAAATGGTGCTTGCAAATGGTCTTTGTCATTAAATCTGTTCTAAAATAAATGTGAGTGCCTCCAGCATATTAAGGCTGCAAGCTGTGGGGTCCCTTAGCCATGCTCTCACAGGAGAAACATCTGTATCTATGTGCTTTTGTCATCTGTCACTTGGCTAGAGTATATGGGTCAGATTAGGCAATTATTGAGTTTTGAGTTCCTCATATATAGTGATAAAATTCCATGAGATATATGATTTTTTAAAAATGTCCTCTCTTCTCTTTCTGGAATATTTATTATGAGTTGTTAATGTCCTTTATGTTGTTCCATAGGTCCCTGAGCCTCTGCTCAATCTTTCTCATTTATTTTTTTTTTCTATCATTCAGAGGAGATCATTTTTGTTAACCTATCTACCAGTCAATTAATTATCTTTTACCTGGTCAAAAACTAATATATTATTGATCACCTTTATAAAATTTTTTATTTCAGTAATTATATTCTGTAACTCCAGAATTTTGAGTTCATTACCTCTATCTCTATTGATATTCTTTATTTGTTGGAACACCATTTTCATCCTTTAATTCTCTGGGCATGTTTTCTTTACTCATTTTACCATATTATAATAAACTAATTTAAAATCTGTCTTTAGTAAATATGATATCTGTATTTCTTCAGAAACAGTTTCAATGAATTGCTTTCTGAGCCCACATACATGAGTCATAGTTTCTTGTTTCTTTGCATATTTCTTAACTTTTTGGTCAAAAAATGTACATTTTAAATAATATAAAAAATAATAACTTTAAAACTTATACTCCTCTCCCTTCCCCAAACTGGCTATTGTTTTTGTTATTTTTTTAATATAATTCAGTAATGTCAGTATTTTTCATTTGTGGACACAGAGGCCTCTAATTGGTTAGCTTAATGGTCAGCTAATATTTCCACTGACATTTTCTTAAATGTATTACCAATAAATTACCAAAAAATTTCTCAAGCTTTGCTGAGGACCTCTTGGTGAGTATTAGGGTAAGCCTTCACCATTTCATCAGATATTTTATAACTCTAACTTAGCGTTTAATTTTTGATTAATCAGAGCCTCTAGATGATTTAGTGATGGAAGCTTGGATCCTTCTTAGGTCTTTCTTTATCATGTGCCCAACCACAGTATGCACATGGTCCTATGAGTACAAACAGGAATATTTCAGAGCATACCCAAGGCCTTGCAGTCATCTAATTATATGCCTTTCCTTTCCAAGCTTTTATTTTACCTATTATTTGCTCTGTTATCTACTGCCCGAGGAAGCCACAAAGTGAAGCATTGCCTTCAATTTTTATGGGCAATGGCTCCATGAAAAGAAGTTCTTATACTGGGTAAGCTCTGAATAAGGTCACATAAATTAATCATAGTAGAAACTTCCAGGAAACAACTTGAAAGTGCAAATAATGATAATTAACTAGGAATCAGGCGTTGAAACATGTTCAAACCCATCTACCTCCTCAGGTGACTAACAGGTTGGTCATTTTTACCTTGAACGTGGGACTGTCCATCTTCAAAGCTACTATGGAACTTCATAAAGATAACAATAGGGTAGGTTAAATTACTGATTATACTGGGTAACAAATCTGGAAAATAATGTAACTGATTAGACTGGGCAACATGAGCGAAACTCCATCTCAAAAAAACGAACAAACAAAAAAGAAATCTTGCTGTTTTGAGATGGAGTTTCACTCTTGTTGCCCAGACTGGAGTGCAATGGCATAATATCGGATCACAGCAACCTCTGCCTCCCGGGTTCAAGCGATTTTCCTGCCTTAGCCTACTGAGTAGCTGGGATTATAGGCACCTGCCACCACGCCTGGCTAATTTTTGTATTTTTAGTAGAGACAGGGTTTCACCATGTTGGCCAGAGTGGTCTGGAACTCTTGACCTCAGATGATCTGCCTGCCTTGGCCTCCCTGAGTGCTGGAATTACAGGCATGAGCCACTGTGCCCAGCCAAATCTTGCTGTTTTTTACCAAGACTCAGTGATTGTTCTTGAATAAATAAATGCTCCCTACATTGCTGCAAGCTTTTGGTAAATTTCAGATTTCTGAAAAAAGCTGATTCTGACAATTCTGCCCAGTATTATCATTGATTTATGGAGGAAAGAATTTTTAGCAGTCCTTCCTCTGTCACTGTGCTGATATCACTTCACAGTGATACTTCGAAGTATCTATACATAACTTTCAAATGTCAGGTTTTTGTTAGATACACAGTATGTTCCCTTACTACAACTACATGATAAAAATATATGAATTGTAGCAGGACATTTTATGAAACAGAACTGTAATATTTATCTAGATTGTTGATTTTCTGGTCATATAGAATTTTATTGAAAAATAAGGATAACTAAGCAAGTGTTAAAAATGTGCCTACTTAACCTACATAGAATCCAATAATAGCAAGAAAGTTAAATTTTCCATTTATACACACACACACACACACACACACACACACACACACATATATGTGTAAAATGTATATACATAAATTATATATATATTTTATATATATACATTTTACACATATATATAAATGTAAAATGTAATATATAAATTAATTAGTGGTAAATAGTTCATACTTAAAATATTAGATACCTATAGGCCAAAAAAAAAATGATCGATTTTGAGATATCATATTTAGATCAGACAGGGACAATGACCAGAGGTTTTGAATTTGTTCAAGATATAGTTTATTGTAAAGACTCATAATGTCTGAAGTTTCTAAATTGCATATGTTTGTTCTTGTTTGCTGAAGAGGAGGAAGTATCAGTATTTCCAACATGTCCACCTTTTTTACACCTAAACTCATATCGATAAGCTGGTAGAAAGCCATTAATTATTTTTTATGTATGTCCTCTGTGTTATTGAGTTGTTAATCTGCATTTTGGGGATGTGCACAATTTAACATGACATTGCTTAGAACTCTCACTTTTGCAAATGTTCTAGCTATGCTTCTCATTGATGCTATACTGAGACTCTTTAATTGTCTTTATGAAGCAGTAATGATCAATTTGCATATTTAAAAGCAAAAATTTGCAGATTTAGCATTGTTTTATTAATTTTTTGAAAATTATTTCTCCAGGCCACCTCAGGAAAATCATGAAAAAGCTTTTTAATAGGCTAATAACACAATGTTTATGCTCTCTTTTCCCAAACAATATAACAGTGATCTACCAGCTGCTTTAGACAGTCTTATAGACTAGAGAGTGATGTATATAATAGAATCCTAACAGGATAATTTATCTTTAGTTCTAGGCATCTCTAAATAATTTTTCATGAAGAAATGTAACAATGATAGCTATAATAGCGTTTTGTTTTTCTTTTTCTTCTCTAACCCCTGTTCCGAAACTTCTCTGCTGAGAATCTATTTTAGGATAACTGGTTGTTGTTTTTTTTCTGTTGCTCACATTCATCACAAGAGCTCTAATGTCTATGCTGAAGCAGCATTATTTGTGTCCCCAGTTATTGTCCATAGCTTTAATAAAATAGCTTCTTTTTTTTTTTTTTTTTTTTTT
>NW_016107499.1:482870-501635 GCF_001604975.1 Cebus imitator | reverse complement strand
GGGTTTCACCATTTTGACCAGGATGGTGTCGATCTCTTGACCTAGTGATCCACCCCCCTCGGCCTCCCAAAGTGTTAGGATTACAGGCGTGAGCCACCGCGCCCGGCCGTAAAATAGCTTAACAAAAATTTGAAAACCTTACCTCTTGAACTCTGTGGTAAGCAGAAAAATGTTGATGCAAAGGTGCCATTTTTTTTTTAATTTGCAGAACTTTTGGATATGTTAAAATTACATGCCCAAGGGGGAATTAAGTTTGCAGATGGAATTAATTTCCAATTCACCAATCTTAAAACAGGAAGATTATTCTGCATTTGAAGGATGAGAGCAATCTAATCACATGTGCTCTTAAGAACACAGGGAGACATAGGAGTGAGAGAGATATGATATGAGGAGGATTGATTCATCTTTTATGGCTTTGAAGATGAAGAAAGGGGGCCTTGAGGCTAGGAATATGGGCAACTTCCAAAGGCTGATAATAGCTCTCTGCTGACAATGCGAATTGAAACACTATAATCATAAGGAACTAAATTCTGACACTAACTTTACGGAGCAGGAAACAGATGTTTACCTAGAGCTTCCAGAAAGGAATGCAGCACTATTCACACCTGACATTTGCCTAGTGAGATCTGTATCAGAGTTGTGGTATACAGAACTGCAAAATAATACTTTTTTTTAAATTATTTTTAAGATACTAAATTTGTACTGATTTCTTCTCATAGCAATGCATATTTTCTATAAAATTAGAAAGTACTGCTCTGAGCCAGAAGTTAAAATTAATCTCATTTGATATTGTTCACTTATTCTCTCTTCTATTAATGTAAAAATACCTTTACTTAATCTGGGTCAACGAATTTATTAAATACATTAAGCACTTCCCAATACCGGGAGTGGTGAGAACTTAGAATTCCACTGTATACTTTCTTGTTGTGATCCTCGACTAACTGAGACAGGTCTCAGTTAATTTAGAAAATTTATTTTGCCAAGGTTGTGGATGCAAGCCCATGACTCAGCCTCAGGAGGTCCTGATGACATGTGCCCAAGGTAGTCAGAGCACAGTTCAGTTTTATAGATTTTAGGGAGACATGAGACATCAATCAACATATATCAGATAAACATTGGTTCAGTCTGGAAACTCAGGACAATTCGAAGCCGGGAGAGGGCTTACTGTTCGTAGGTGGATAAGAAACAAATGGTTGCATTCTTACAAGTTTCTAATTATCCTTTCCAAAGAAGGCATTCAGATAGTGAGCAGAGGGATTACTTTGAATAGCGTGAGAGGCAAGTTTGCCCTAAGCAGTTCTCAGTTTGATTACTTCCCTTTAGCTTAGTGATTTTGGGACCCCCAAGATTTATTTTCTGATCGCAGTATATAACAATATTCTACCATGAAAAGTAGAGTATCAGCTTTGTTTTATCCTTCTCTAATTATGTTTCTGGATTTTTCAAAAAAGTCTAAAAGTATTATTTGTTGGTAACGACAATGGAGTATCTCACAGCTTATGATGCTAAATGGCCTCAAGGGTAATATTTACTGATGGCCATAATTTAGTTTTACTCAGTATACATACAAGTTGAATGAATTAGCATATCTTATCACCAGGCACTTATGAAAGACAGAAGAGGTTTACTTTAAGTGTTAGTTTTTATATTATTTCAAGAAGAGAAAATAAAATAACTAGTTTAGCATAGAAAATAATTTTGCTTCCCAATAACTAAAGGTACTTTTTATAAATATATTCATTAATAATATGCAAAACACTTATCTTACCCAATTGTATTTAATAACCACTAAGTTGTATGATTATTGTAACTTAACCATGAATCATGGAAAGCATTATCTTTAGTTTCTAAAGATACTTCAGTTTTTAAAGAATTCATGACAATGTTCATAAAATTGTGACATTTCTAATAATATTGCCAATTTCTCATGTTTTATCATTCATAGAATCTTTATGCAAATTACTAGGGCTACATGTTAGATAGTGTAACAATGTGAATTTATGTAGTATGAAAAACATTAGAAATTTTCCCTTGTTTCTCCTTACTGCTTAAAGTAAAATGTGAAATGAGTGAGATAAATTGTAACAATTGTTAAGTGAAAAGTTACCACAATTTGAAGATATGGAAAGCTCTCAGTCTATCCTTGTGAAAAAAACAAGAAAACATGAGCTGGAGAGAATAGCAAGAATTGACTGGAAAATAATTTGATAAAGATATCACTGGTGCTATTTGTGGGTTTAATCCATCATCTCAACAGATGCTGGAATTCAGATGTCCAAGAATCAAGGGATGAAAATGGAAGTGGCATCACTCACCATTGCCTTTAATGACTTCTAGCAAATATTTGCTTCATGTTCCCAAGGCATCATATTCTGATGGCCTAGAAATCTTATTCCCAAAGGGAGAAATGCTTCCCCCAGGAGATACTAATTCAATTTAACTGAAAGTTAAGACTGCCTTTTGGCCAATTTTAGCTTTGTAAATTTCTGAATAAACAAAGAAGGGAGTTATTATGCTGGCTGAAGTGATTATGATTACCAAAGAGAAACTGGGCTGCTAAGTATGATTTAAGATGTGTATGGGTGCCATGTTTACAATGTTTTATAATTTCAATGATTAATTTTAAATATAAACTTGTCTTGATGACAATGTCCAAATACTTAGTCAAAGGTTTTCCTTATTTCTGTGAGGACTTATTTAATGAGATTATCATTTATATCAGCCGACTTTGAGTAAAACAGATTTCATAATATGGATAGGCTTAATCCAATCTGTGATTGGACTTAATCTTCTGTGAGGACTTATTTAATGAGATTATCATTTATATCAGTGGACTTTAGTAAAACAGATTACATAATATGGATAGACTTGATCCAAAAAATTGAAGGCTTGAATAGAATAAAAAGCTGGCCTCTCCCAAGAGGGAGGAAATTTTTGCTCATACTGCCTTCAGATTTCATCTATAATATCCATATTTTCCTGCTGTTGTAGGAGACTGTCTTCAGACTTTATCTGAAACATCAGCATTTCCTGATTCTAGAGCAGGCTCCTTTTGAACCTAAATGTAACTATTTGTTGAGTCTCCAGTTTGTGGGACAACATCATTAAATTTTGGACTTCCTAAGCCTTCACAATCTCTTTAGAACTGAATTGAATTATATAAGCATAACTAAGTATATCAAATGCTTGTATATTGAAATATGGCAAAATTTATAATTTAAGTTTTAAAAAGCATTTCCACCAATCTGCATTTTGTAATGTGCAATTTTTTTTTTCTTTTTTCCTCTGGCTCGTGTTCTCTGATGAAGTTGCATGTGCAAAAGAATTTACAAATGACTTGCCTTCTATAAAAAACTATAGATTTTTAGCCAATGATTTTAAAGAACAATTTTGTCAATCAGATTTTACTAAATGAATGAATCACATAAGCAAACATTTCTAACAGTGCGAAATTACGTCAGGTAGAGCAAAAAACTGTATATATAGATTATTTAATGCAGTCAAATAGTTATTGAATTGTTGCAGTTTAAAATGCAATAATTATAATTGCTGCATTTTAAAATAAATATTTACTTTCTTTGATTTGAGCAAAATAATTTGTTGATTTAATTAACAATAGAGGGCAAATTTTAGTTATTTATGATTCCACAAGTTATATGCTAATGTATATATTGAGGTAATTATATATACATTTTATATGCACTTTATAAACAAATATCAAATTTTAGCTTTAGATTTATGATAGTTTGAGTTACACTTGAAACAGTAATAGTAATTATGTGTATTTCCTGATTTTATTCTCAAAGTTTATAAATATCAGTAATACCTGTATTTAAGAGAAACCAATGGCTCTTTTATTCCAATTGAAATTTCAGCAGTGGACTAATTTGAATCCAGACTAGGAATTGTGGTAGTGTGTTAAAGCTATAGGAATTAAAAAAATATTTTTTGCTGTTGTTTTAATTTGTATAGATTACAAATATACTAGAAGTAAATGAGTACACTCACACATTCATAGGCTTGCTATGTGATGTTTTAAGTTAGTGCTCCAAAAATTGCAATATATGTGTCTCTCTTATATTCATAAAATTTTATTAGATATGAAATAAGCCACTCTATTGTTGAACTATAAATACATACATATATGTGTATGTGTATTGATCTCATACTTCACAAAAGTATTTATATTTCTGAAATCCTTTTATTCACTCTTTAACTTTCCAGAATTTTAAATTGTAATAGATTATAGAGAGAACTTGAATGAGGTCACACAACTACATCAAATAATTTTAATTTTATGGTGTCAATTCCCCTCAAAAAAGCAAGAGAGAGAACTATTTTTCTTGGTAGAATTTATGACAATGAAAAGACATCTAAGACATGTAAAACTTTTCAGTATCTCTCACTTCTCCAATTTTTCATCCACATGCTTAATACATGCACGCGCACGCGCACGCACACACACACACACACACACACACACACACACACACACACACTTCATTGCATATAGACTAAATGATGGCAAAAATTCTAGGTTCAGTGACTTGACACTTTGGGCTTATAATTGTTACAAATGAAAACAGTAAATTATATGTTATAATACATTAAAAATAACAGGGCCTGGGGTTAAAGGAATTACCGAAAGCATAGAATTAAATCATACAATAATCTTTGAAACTCTATCACATATTTTAGAATCAGGAGAACATGAATCATTCTATTTGTTACTGTATTTAATATCAATATAGTGTCTATTAAATTTGGTCAGTATTTTATAATCAATTTTTTTGCTTCAGTATAAACATTTGTTTGACCTATTCTTAGTTTATTATATACAGTTAAAGTGCTTACTTTTAACATTAAGGTTTTCAAATTTAGTAGCATAATATTTGAATTATTTTAAGCAGGGGTAATTGATGTTGATGCTTTGGGGGGGCATTCATGTCTCAGATTAATTTGTAGCTTTTACTAAGTCTTTACTAAGTCTTTTCAACTAATTCCATTGTCTTCAGCATAGTGCACAACTTTCTCATGTGTACTCACATTTCTTCTAAAGAAGTAAAAATTATAAATTAAGCTATTTTAAAGCAAATTAAATCTAGTCACATGTGTATAATTTTTATGACTCCCTGAAATAAAATTTTATTTTTATTATTGTTTTGTATGGTGTAGTAGAAAGATGCCTTTAGAGCAAAATGGACATGAGCTAAAATCTCAACTCTGCCATTTATAACCACGAGAATCTAATGCCAAATCAGTAATCTTGTGGTCTTCAGTTTGCTAATGTGTAAAACATGTTGATGTTTCATGAGATAAAAAATATAAAGTACTCATCTAAATACCTGATTATAGTTAAATCTAATAAATGTGGTATTTTTTAAATATTATTCTGATTGCTTCTCCCCTACATGCTCATGTCCTGCTTCACCAAAAATGTTTACCATAACTTGCAACTCCACATGACAGCAGTTATTTCTCATTCTTCCTTTCTACTTGACATCATGAGATATCTTAAAACCAATAATGCATATATGTTAATAAGTTTTGACTCTTGCTAGAGAAGTATAATATTTCTTTTCCTATTTTTCCAAATTCTGAACCATTTTTTTTTCTCTAGATTCAGTCTTAAGTCTGGTTCTCCAGCCTTCTGTACAATTTTATTAGCATCTCTTCTAGATCAACACATTTCTGTCAGTCATTTTGTATGATCTAAAACTTAAGAATCCTCTAATGGATGTAAATGTAATGCAATCTTTGCAGATGATAAAAGTCTTCCAGGAAAATATGACATCTAAATTGATGAGGCAAAATTGACCGCTATAAAACTGTTTTCATTGTAAGGATTATTTATCTTATAACAAATGTAAACATCAAAGTAACTGTAATTTGCTGAGTCTATAATATAACAAACAGCCACTTCCTCTCTAGATAATTACATACAGAGTTTTTATAGAACAAATTAAAATGTTGGGGAATTTTGAGTCAATTTAGGTGATTTTTAGCAAAGATTTTCTCAAATCTCAATAAAGCCATTTTTTTCAGAGTTTCTTTAGATATAAGCAGATGGTTATACTTTATTTTATATGTTATCCTAAAGTATTTCATAATTACCAAAATATGCATAGAATTTCAGTTATGGTATCTTATCTATTATTTTCATCTAGATTTGTCATGATGACAGCAAAAAAAAGATGTATTAATCTGTTCATTCCTCTTCACAAGAAGTCTTCAAAAATTAAAGCAAAGAAATTATTAACTATGCACTCATTCTTTTGACATTTTAGAAAACTTTTGCTAAAGATCTAGCTATTTTATACATCGTATATTTAATCACAAGAAAAATTTTGCTAAAGATCTATTTTATACATTATATATTTAATCATAATTGTTCTAATGAGTCAAGAATGAAACAAGGGTGAAGATCTAAACTTTTCTCCTGTGATCAATAGCAATTTCAACTGGCAATGCTTATTGAATTGAAGTTGTAAATAATTCTTATTCAGTGAGCATCAATCAAATGCAACATGTCATGTTTGATTTCTGCTTATGTATGTGCTGTATAAGTATTTAAACAGCATTATTTTTAAAGATGAAAGTATCTGCAGTAAAACTGAAGATTAAATAGCCCCAGACAACTCCTACAACTTTTCATGTACAACTAGATATAAAGTGAGGAGGTTTGCAATTCAGATTATCAAGGAGATTAGTTTGTATAAAACATGATTGAGCTCTTGAATATGAAATCGACAATATTTGGTCTAACCATGGGTTCTCATATTTTTGCCAGAACACAACAGAAAATATTTGTAGAATAAAATTCAATGCTGCATTTTGATTTGTCACATATTTTAAAGTATATCATTTCCAATGTGATCACATATATTTTTAATATTCTTAAAAATATTTACAACTTTTCTCAGTAAAATTTACCTTCTTAAAGGAAATGGAAAATTCCATGGTTATTTTTCATGGAAAAAAAAACCTCCAAAAGACAATAGCCTTTCATATATAGTATATATAAACTTAACAGTTCTTCGATAGGCACACACTTCTGTATAAAAGCTTGTGGCAAATACACGACGAATGACAGGACAAAAGAAATGTGTTGTTTTATCTTTGTTTCCCTACACTACAAGAACTGCCTGAAGGAAAAAAAAGGACATAAGTTATAGTATTTTTGAGTACTCAAAAAATAAGTTATGTGAAAATGAATAAGGTCAAAAGAGGGAGAGAGGGAGAAAAAAAGCGAGAGAATCTTATAAACGCCAAACACAAGTCTGATTTTTATGGTGATGGTGAAAAATTTGTGACTTTGAGTATCTCCTAACAAATAATTTAGTTATCTGTTTTTAAGATAATGAATACCCACTAGGAAAGATTTAAAGTAGTCTTCAATCTCTACAAGCTTTTGATTAAGTACTCAATGATAAAGGACATCTGTCAGATGATAGTTCTCCATGAGCACACCATTTTTTATTACAGTGACACAAAGAATAATTAAAGGGCAATTGGAAAAGGGCAATTTGATTATGATCCCTAGGCTACATAAAAGATTATAATACTGTCAATGATTCTGGATAATAAGATACTACCCAATTCAGAAAAAAGTTCTAAGAATTTGCGGAACTTTGAAACACTTTATTAATTGCCAGGTAAGATTTTATTAATCTGGAACTTTAAAATTTTTCTTTTTTCAAATATCTGAAATGAGTTGTTTCAAGACTGACTGCTTCCTAAGGTTCTTTCTTCACTTGATTACTCTATTGTGTTGATGTAAATAGGTAAAGGAAAGGGATTTATGTATATGCACTGCCCCTTATTTCTATACTTGTCATTAAAAGAGAGACAAATAGCAATAGATTAAGGAACTTCATCTGATAACAAGAACATTATTGTGGAATTAAATATTTTCTTGAAATGGAAGAGTTTTTAATATGTAAATATGTAACTATTTTTTAGCCTTGAAATTATAATTTGTATTTCCTTTCCTTTTTGTAGGGAGGAAATGAATACGTGAAAGATGCCACTAAGACTATGTGCCACATTTTATAAGCATTCTATTTGACCACAAATATATATATTATTATAATATATAAATTCTAATAGAATATTAAATAGTTATGTACATACATATTATGAGGAACAGTAAAGTTAGAATAAAAAATAGTAATCTTCAAGATCGATTGATAACTTGTTTCTAAAATAAAAAAAAGGAGCAGTGAGAAAATGTGCTATTAAAAAATTCATTTAATGTTCATTTAATTAAATGAACTATTTCAGAAATGCTGAAATAGCTATATTGATCGTGATCAGTGAACCTAGCATCCTTTTGCCAAAACAAAAATTCTTACATAATACCAAGAAGGAAAGGAATGGATACAAACAATAAAAAAATTTAGGGCTAAGGCTATTGCCTACATATATTGAATGCTGCATGATGAACACATATTTAAACTCATGAATATGTATATTTTAATGTTTAAAATGTTTGTGATTTACTAGTGAAAAAATATATTAATTTTAGTGTTGTGATTGAACTATTCTCTTCAATTTTGGCGGTGTGAACATAAAAAATATGTAAAATCATAAAATTCAATACTAAAAGGGTGAATTATAATGTCTAAATAAAAATGTACAAAATGAAGAAAAAGTAACGGTATCAAAATTTACTGAGAAATAATTAAAAACCACCTTTGAGACGTCCATCTTTAAAATACTATAGATGACATGTCTCAAAGATCAAACTCTTGACTTAGAGTATATTATGTGATTTTTAATATTAATATATTAAATATAATTTGTATAATTTTTTATTGAATTCTAACATCTGTTTCTTTTTAATAAATTAAAATATTAACATTAGGGACTTTCTAACTATCAATCATATCCAACTAATTTGTTTCAGAATAATGTGACATTATTATGCTGTTAATTATTGGAATTCTGTAGTATATTATTCGACTTTATTTAGAAATTATCTCAACCTTCCAAAAAATGCAGTCTAAAATTTTTCAAAAAATTTCTGAACCATTTGAAATGAAATTGCTAATATGATACCTCAATATTTTGTACACAATTTCCACAACAAAAAAGTTATGTAGCTGCAACAAAAATATACACAATTTTCAAACTGCATTTTTTAAATGTTACTTGTTTTTATGTTTTGAGACCAGATCTCACTCTATTATGCAGGCTGAAGTGCAGTGGTACCATCCAGGCTCTTTGTAGTCCTCACCTCCTGGGCTCAAGTGATCCTCCAACCTCAGCCACTCAAGCAGTTAGGACTATAGGCACATGACACCACAGTAAATTTTTTAAAAAAAGGATTTCTAGAGACAGGGGTCTCACTACGTTTCCAGGGTATGGTCCTGAACTCCTGGACTTAAGGGATCTTCCTTCCTCACCCTTCCAAGTCGTGGGATTACACATGTGAGTCACTGCACTCAGCCTTTTAAAATTTTGTTAATACTGTATATCTACTCCTCAGACTCTATTCCTCTAAGTATTCAAGTTTCACCAATTTTCTAAAAATGTACTTTTTGGATAAATGATCTGATCTAGTTTTATGCACATCATGCATTGAATTTGTTGTTCTAAACTTCTATCATTTCGCTCTTCTGTCTTAATTGTCAATATCTTGACAGTTTTGGCCAATTATTTTGCATAATGTCCTCCAATCTGTATTTCTCTGATATTTTTTGTTTAGATTATTTTCAGTCATCTTTGGCAGGAATATATGAGAAGTGATACGATGATCTTTATCAGGTGATTGCCCCCATGTTAATTCTAGGAACCATGCTTGAACTTGTATAGAAGAGAAGATCCAATTTATCTTTGATGTAACACCATGTTTTTGCTATGCTAGGCCATCACTCTCTGGTATGGAAGCACTCACCACCTTTTTCTGAGCCAATGTGGTTCCACTTTCTCCACCATAATAGAATAAGACTCTAAGTTATTTATCCTCACCTAGTGGGTTTGGACTGATTTACTCAGGAAGCATAAGGAGAAAGAAAAAGAGAAATTTAAAACATTTTTAAATTGCTAATAAGGTTTAATCTACACATAATAAAATTTACTAATTATAAATACACATTTCCATGAGTTAACACAAATAAGTCCAGTTGTGTAACCAGCACCCAATATAGATGTAGACTGTTTTCACCACCCCAAAATATTATCTTGTGCCTTCTGCAGTTGATCTTTCCTCTCTAGCTCCAGTAACATGATGAAATTGGCCTGCTTTCTGTTACTGTATTTTTGCCTTACTGTTGCATATATGTGGAATCATAATATATATAATTTAATATGACTAGCTCAGTCAATTGGAAGGATGTTGTTGAGATTAATTTTTATTTCTGTGTATATTCCTAGTATTGCTTTGTTATTCATTCACCATTATTTGTTTGTCTGCATCAGTTCATAGATGTTTCAAGATTTGTTACATTTTGATGAATGTTGCTATCAACATGTATAGATAAATTGTTATGTAAACACATTTTCATTTTATTTACAGCAAGTGCATATTAAAACTTTGTAACAGTCAAAGTGTTTTCCAAAGCAATGGTGTAGTACAATTTTAGATTCCAACCAGCAATGAACAAATGTTCTAAATGTTCCACATACTCAGCAATAATTGGCATTGTTGTTCTTTTAAATTTTAGCTATTCCTCTATGTGTGTAGAGATATTTTGTTGAGCTTCTAATTTGCATTTCATGAAGCTTTCAAAAAAGTAAAATAAGGCCATAAAATAGAATTTCATCTGTATAAAATAATTTAGGTTTAAAAAATTTATATTTCTCTCTTCCATAAATAGTGCTTTTACTAGCTTCAAACATGTTGTGTTTTCTTTTAACTTAGACCTTTGTAATCAGTAAGTCATTATATATTCATAGCTGGAAAAAGTTCAATTTACTGTATTAAATGAAACATATTTAATGGTCCTGCATTCTTAGGCTAATATAGGCAATGAGAATTTGACATTGTGTCATCCTAGTATATAGTGATAATTAAATGTTATGTAGTAATATAATTGAATAATTAATTACTTTAATAGATGACAGAACATTAGTTTTGTTCAAAACATGTTAAGGCTTGTGTGTTTATAAAACTAAACATTTCACGCATGACCTCTTATACGTTCAAAAGAGCAAGCATATGTGGGAGAAGATGACATATAAAGAAGGAAATTGGTGTTATATGGGAGGTAGATATATAGGAGCTAGGAGTAAAGATAATTCCAAATGTAGGGGAGCAGAATCATAACAGGGAATTTGTGGTGGTTCTTCAGTAAAAACTAACAAAACATACTCATCAGAATACAGATAGTATAACATGAGATTATACTCTTTCAATGTATGTTGTGGGTCAAAATTACCAGTGGCCCACCTGTAACAGATCATAATTGTATTGGATACAATAAAGTGAGATGTTGACCACCACATATAGAAGTCTGGCCAGCAGACTGTGACTCAAGGATGGATGAATAAATGCACTCTCACACCTGGTTCAGTGATTCAGGTGGCCTAGGGTGGTTGTTGGCTGCTTTCAGAGGGTGAAATGCAGCCGATCAACCAAGACCCCCTGCCCATCCACACATTTATTCAGTAAAAGATTTCATAACAGAGGTTCTAAGTAAACATGCTTGTGGATAATTAACATGCTTAAGAGTGGTTTTATAAACGAAAAAAGCTTTAGTTTCCAGGCCCAGAGTAAACACTATTAATGGGTAATTCACCTTTGATCTTCCCCTGAGAGGGTCATCCAGCACAAAGTTTACATGAATAAACAGTTAAAATAGACAAAAAGAGATGTGAGGTAAACATGTTTAAACTGGGAAAGCCTTTATTCCTCCCTGTCTTTTCCCTAACATAATGGACCGGCCATCTTCAGCCTGTCCCAATAAAACCTTTTGGCCTTTCAAAAGGTTTGAGACTAATCTATAACTTTCCCTTATCTTCTGCTAATATTTTGCCAGCCACCCCAAATGAATCTTAACAATAAAGTACCCAGCTGAAAAGCTATTCTTTATTGTCCTTTATAGTACCTTCCGTATGACTTACTTCAGTCTAATGCATATAAATTAAAATTATTTGGAGAAACATTCATAAAAGTTTAAGGCAGGTAAGTTAGGTGTCAATGTTAGCTGACAGCTTGTGCATACATTTTCTTCATTGCCTATTTCTTTCTTATTTTCTCATTCCCTAAAATATTATCGTTATAACTGGAGCCATCTTGGGACTATGCAAAAATAAGCATACGATAAGGAGGACTGAGAAGAGAGTCTGTATTCTTCTATACAGATTCTATATAGAAGAGGAAACAGAAGAAGAAAACAGAAGAAGAAACATGGCAACCCTATGTTTCTTCTTATGTGATGAAATTAGAAGCTCTTATTTTTTAAGACCATACTTTTTCAAATCCCTGTTATCAAAAGTCATATACAATTTTTGGCTGTTATTTTATTTATTATTTTTGAGATGGAGTCTCGCTCTGTCTTGCCCAGGCAGGCGTGCAGTGGTGCGATCTCAGCTCACTGCAGCCTCCAGATTCCCAGTTCAAGCAATTCTCCTGTCTCAGCCTCCCAAGTAGCTGGGACTATAGGCATGTCCCACCTTACCTGGCTAATTTTGTATTTTTAGTAGAGATGGGGTTTCACCATGTTGGCCATGCTGGTCTCAAATTCCCAATCTCAGGTGATCCACCCACCTATGCCTCTCGAAGTGCTTGAATTATAGGTGTCAGCCACCATGCCTGGCCAATTTTTTGCTGTTATTAATATAAAAGTCAAATTTTACCTTTAATTATGAGTTTTAAAATATATTTTCCTTTAAAAATAAAATAACAACTAACATCCCCTTGATAAAACACTAGTTTGCATTAATAATAGAATCTATTTTATGAGATATTTTTGGATAATTAAATATTCAATATAAAAATTGGAACAATATTTGTTCAGGTACTACTTAATAAATTTTTCTCAAAATATTAAATGCATAGTAGTTGCATGGTGCTACAAAAGTGTGTATGTGTGTGTAGTGTGTGCATGTGTTATTTTTAATGTTCTAAACCAGTATAACTGTGGTATGGTTTCATAGCTTTTTGGGTTATCTATGTAATTGTAGTAGTGTTAAATTAATATGTAAATTCAAAAACCTCTTTAAATATAAACTTGAATAAGAATAGTGAATTGAATTTCATGTAACTTATACTTCATTTAAGTTGCTTACAAAATCTCACATGATCCTGTTGAAGGATTTAACATTGAGCCAGTAACAGATTTCCTTTAGGGTTGAGTGGACTCCACTCATAAGTGAAAGATTTATGCTAGCAATTCTGCATATTACAGTCAGTGTTCAGTGCTTTTGAACTTGTGTGAGCATTGAATATATTATTTTTTCTGGGACATTAGAAGAAAAAAAAACCCTCACAAACAATAACACTATACATTTTTATCAGCTTGCTTTGTTAGAGGAATAATCTGATGCAATTTATTTTCATTTTGTGTCTGTCAAGGTAAAGTACATGCTCTAGGGTGAGAAAGGAAGGAACAGACATTTCCCTGGATTTATAGACATGACATTTGTGCAAATAGGTAGATAAAATGATTCACAAAAACAAGCTAAAAAGGAAAAAAGGTGAAATGTAAAAACTGGAACTATTATCAACCCAATCTGTTACCTGAGCTCACAAGTTAAACATAGCATTGTAATGTCAGCATTTCTGCAGGAAAGTGGAACGCTATAAATATCTACTGCATGGAAGTGATATCTGACCTATAAAACACCACAAACCCAACAGTACTTGCTGCTGAAATTTGATAATGATTGTAAAGTGGCAGACTTTCTTTATCATGAGGAATGAGAAGAGAAGCAAGCCCCATGTAAAATGACAATCAAATATGTTATGAATTTGCTAGTTTAGACTGACACATTTTGTTCATTACACATTTTTAAAAATCGCCCCACATTTATCCTTCACTCCTAAGCACTGTCTTAGCAGAAACTATGATTTTTCAATTACAAATTATACTAAAATTCTATTTGTATGGTGTAATTCTATAAAATTTGTAATTCTGAGTGATTAAAAAAATGACTATTTCCAATTTTAAAGCATGTATTCTGTTCCTGTTTCAGGGCAAAAGACTTAGAAGTGTTTAAAATACTACAAACCATGACTTACAGGATATTTGGAAATTAATAAGCATATTTTCATTTTGTTTTTTGTTTGTTCATGATTTGTCTAATTAGAGTATTTTCTCCATTGCAGAAAGAGTTTTTGATTTCTTTATTGTACAGAAATACTTTTTTCACAATTTTTACAAAACATGATAATGTTTTCTTCGTGCCTCAGTTTAAGGGCAGAAGATTTATTCAAAAGTTATTTGCCATGCTCTAAAATGAATACCTGCTGATTCTCTGTACTACCACTGTTACTGCTGCTATCATAACATCTGACTTTATTTTAGTTCCATCCCCTTAAAAATATATTTTTTAGCCATGTACATTTTAACAAATGTTCACTTCCCTAAATTCTTTAGTATTCTTTTTATATGACATAATATTTTACGTCTAATAACAAAATTTGAAATAACGTTCTAAAAGGGTCATAATTATCTCATAGATATCAAGATAGATTACTGTTGTGTTTCTTATTGGTAAGATTATTGGTATATCTATAGAAATAGTAAATGGTAAAATAAAAATTATTCTTAATACCAAAGCTCAGAATGAACCACTCTTCACATTTGATTAAAGTATTTTTTATGTTTTTATAATAAAATTTATCAAGGTTTATTTTGTTCATAATATATTAAACTCTAAATTTCTTTTTTAAAAAATATGTTAAGAGCCAGTAACAAAATCATTTTAATAGTTATGCTTTATTCTACCTTATGCATTAAGTAGTTTAAATACTTTGCTATGAAACTAGATTTCTTTTTCTATTTTTTTAATCATATAAAATATCCACTATAAATTTTTACTTGATTATTAATCATTCCACATAAATTCCTAGAAGCTTAATATTTAGGTCATAGGATAGATTCTTTAATATAGATTTGACAAAGTGGAATCATACTGCCTGTAAAAAAGTCTGTACATTTTAATCTTCCTCTACTATTGTCTGATAGCATTCATTGTTTCACATCCTTATCAATATTGGGTTTTATCACTTTCTGCTGAAAAGACAAAACAACAACAAAAACTTTTAATTTTCATTTTAATGAATTCTAAATATTTTTTATTTTGTCTACAATAATTTTTGTTGTTTCTACAAGAATTCTAAAGAATATATTCATTAATATATTATTAGTGTCTTCATTAATAATGTATCTTAATGTCTTCATTAATAATATATTAATTGGCTATATTTATGTTTTCCTTAATTAGCTACCAAAAAAGATCCTGGTCACCTGTTTTCATGCATATGCTCATGTGTTTTTCCTTTGTGATTTTAAGGTTTCTCTGTAAAACAATAATATAGACAATTGACTTTAATATTTCTTTTCAATATTTTTCCTAATTAAAAATGCATATTTTGTTAAAGATATAAATTTTTTGCCTCTTCTTTCCACTTAGGACAATCTAACAAAGTCATTTGCCAAGTATATATTATTCTACCTTTAATTATCTGTAAATTATTTTTAATTATATGTATTACATTTAAACCTCAAACACATTTGCAATTTGCTGGCTGTAAGATGTGGATGGGTATTGAGATTATTGCATTTTTAATAAATCACAACTAGTTACCTATTTGAGAATTTTTTGATTCTTTACTGAATAATACTGCTTGTTTTCAACTAAATTTTAAGCTTCTGTATTTTCTGGGTTTTCTTTCCTGTTTTATTGAACTATTTTTAAATATCTAGAGTCATATTAATTTAAATATTATGGCTTCATTGTGTCTACAAGAGTTTATTACTTTAAATCCTATAGTGTCAATGTCATGAGAATTATGAAACACATAGAATTTCTTTACGGATTGTTAGGTGGAAATTCAAACCATACTTATTGACACATGTCTTAATGCAATTAGCAGTTTAAAGTCAAGTAAAATCTGAGTATCTCAAAATTACTTGGAATTTTAAATATGCATCTTTTTCCCAGTTTTTCATTTTTATCTTGAAATATTTTGTTGTAAATTGGTCATAGATAATCAAATGCAATTGCTGCTCTGAGAAAATTCATACTTTCTCAGAAAATCTGAGTTTACAGATTTATAAAATATTCTCAAATTCAATGTTAGAGTTTAATAAAACCATTGGAAATAAAGTAAAACATTTACAAAGAATCAAAAAGAGAGGAGAAAACAGTTAAATTTATAGAATATCTACCACATTTCCAATATTTTGATAATTACTTTATGGTAAGTCACAGAAACCTGTTATGTGTGATATTTATTGATCTAGGTAAGGAAAAGCAAATTCAGAGGTCAAAGTTTCGAAAGTGAACATCAGTTACTGAGTTCAAGTGTTCAATGAACATGCTCACCTCCTGAAACTAAATTGCAAAGCAATTGCACAGGAAAAAAACAGATCAGCTGTTCACCACAGATCAATTTCCTAACCAATTAGATTATAATTTTGAGGGTGCTTCCTACTTTGGGACAGTTCATAATACATCTTTATGCACCCAAAAGTTTCTGGCTTTAATCATCTTTTATATTTTTAAATATTCAATTACTATTTCTCCTACTGCTACTTGAGATATGCAGCCTGCCTTCACTGCTCACATAAAACTTAAATTGTTACTTTAAAGATCCATCCATACTTTACTATATGTTACTTCATTAAAACAAAAATATCATCTTACCTCAGTTTTTCACAGTAAATTAAGTATTTAATATGACTATTAAAGATTCTAATACTTTAAGTAGAAGGATCCACAGATGACCATATCTTAATAGAAAATAAAACAATTTCAAAATTACAGATCATGATTTTCATTTCATCAACGAAAACTATCATAAGACTGGATTACAAAAACAAAACAATAAAATATACTCTCAGGAGAACCTAATTTTGCCCATTTACATTGATAAATTTGATGAAAATTTTATCTTTATCTTTGAAATGTTTCTACTTCATTTATTTTCTACGTTGTTAATTTCAAACATGAAAGCACATAAAAACTAATTTTTTTCAATACATTTTTCCAATAATTTTTTCCAATATAATTTGCCCTGTTTCTGTTTAAAGATAAGTTTGAATCAGGGTGAAAGATTCAAACCAATTCTTTCATTTCATACATATTCTTGTTTTACTTATTTTCATGAGAGTTAACTTTTATTTCATATTAATCCCATCACTTTTCTCTCCCTATTTGTTGCAATTATGATAGTAACATTTAATAAACAAACTGTATCATATTTATTTAATTATTCATTTAAATAAATGATATCTCACCCAAATGCTAGATCCTAGATTTGTCCTCTTGAGTCAAGTCAGTTCTTTGAAAATGGAAGAGTTCATGTCAGACTGGTTATGTCCCAAACCCATCTAGATACTGCTCCAGCAATTAAACTTACTGGGGAAATTCAAAATCAAAAAAGAGCTCACTGGTGTCACACTGAATGCATGACCAAAGAATACAAATGAATACATTCACTATCTGGAAACTCTTTAGCACTTTCAACTGCCCCAAATAACTATTTAATATATTTTTTCATTCACCTCAGACTTTCAGTAACTACTTTCTTGACTGCCTCACCCTAATAAAATGACAAACTTATCAAATTTTATCCCAAAAATGAAAGTCATTAGATAAGAACCGCACACATTTCATATGTACCAAATCATGTTAGCCTCATGCTTTGATCATCAAGGTCTTCCCTCTTGATAAACTGAAAGTGGTGACCCTGATTACTTGGTGTACATTTTTAGTATTCACAGGACTTTACTTCTGAGGTTTTCTCCCTTTTATTTATCATACCTATCAATATAGTTCTATTATGCTTATCTTTAAAGGAAATATGCACCCACCACATCTCTTCTCATACTATTTCAATTGTCCTCCTTAGAGTTCACAGGAAAACCTGCCCCCAAATCTATGTGTACTCAGTATCTGCACATTCTCATGATTTTTATTTTAATTAACTTATCTTGACAGAGCAAATGTCCTCTCTCCTTAAATATCACTACTGTTAAATTACCAATGATCATTAGTGTGCCAAATCTAGCTCTTCTTATTAATCAATTGAATACTTTACAAGATCCTTTCTTTACCATCACCAGAAGGCCATAATAAGCCCTGCAAGGCTGATTAAATTTCTTACTCACCCTTTACCTGGCAATCCCAGTGTGTATATTTTTCTCCCTAAAGTTCCACAAAAATGTCTAATAAGCTTCTTACAAAACATAATTCTTGAAGGGTTCAGTAAGCCTTTTTCCCCTCTAGATTTTTTAATCTCGATTATGAGATAAGATATATTTATAAATCCAAAACCTCATAGTCTTCCTTAATTACTTCTAATTTTTATCTCTTCAAACAGCTTCTAACAGGCTTCCCTGATTCCATTCTTGCTCATTTACAATCCACAGCAGGAAGAGGGGCCTTTAATAATCTAATTTAGTCTATCATTCTTGCCTATAATCCTTCAAAATATCCCCACATTTCTTAGAATAAATTCAAACTCCCCTTTCTTAACTCAAATGATCCTGCTGTTTCTTCAACTTGATTTTACATGATTTTACTTTTACTTTACCAGTACTATATGGCCATTTTTTTCTTTTTTCTTTTCTTTTTTTTTTCTTCAGGGGT
>NW_016107499.1:471411-482760 GCF_001604975.1 Cebus imitator | reverse complement strand
CTCCCCAATCCCCCAACCCCCTCCTATCCTTCCCACAGCCCCCCATCCTGTGACAGACCCTGGTGTGTGATGTTCCCCTCCCTGTGTCCATGTGTTCTCATTGCTCAACACTCACGAGTAAGAACATGTGGTGTTTGATTTTCTGTTCTTGTGTCAGTTTGCTGAGAATGGTGGTTTCCAGTTTCATCCATGTTCCTGCATAGGACATGAACTCATCCTTTTTATGGCTACCTAGTATTCCATGGTGTATATGTGCCAAATTTTCCTTATCCACTCTATCACTGATGGGCATTTGGGTTGGTTCCAAGTCTTTGCTACTATAAACAGTGCCACGATAAACATACGTGTGCATGTGTCTTTATAACTGAATGTTTTATAATCCTTTGGGTATATACCCAGTAATGGGATAGCTGGGACAAATGGTGTATCTAGTTCGAGATCCTTGAGGAATCACCACACTGTCTTCCACAGTGGTTGAACTAATTTACACTCTCACCAACAGTGTAAAAGCATTCCTATTTCTCCACATCCTCTCCAGCATTTGTTGTCTCCAGATTTTTTAATGATCGCCATTCTAACTGGCGTGATATGGTATCTCAATGTGGTTTTGATTTGTATTTCCCTGATGACCTGTGATGATGAGCTTTTTTTTTACATATGTTTGTGGCCTGCATAAATGTCTTCTTTTGAAAAGTGTCTGTCAATATCCTTTGCCCACTTTTTGATGGGGTTTTGTTTTGTTTTATTTTTTTCTTATAAATTCGTTTAAGTTATTTGCAGATTCTGGATACTACCCTTTGTCAGATGGGTGGATTGCACAATATTTTCCCATCCTGTTGGCTGCCAGTTCGCTCTAGTGATAGTTTCTTTTGCTCTGTAGAAGCTCGTAAGTTTTACTTTCTTTCCATACCCGCTTTTGAATCAAATTTTACATCCTAAGAAATGCCTTTTTTATTACTCTGTTTATGTACATCACCCTTATGATGTACATAAATATATGTACCTGATTTTAATTTCTCTAAGTTACATGTTAAAATATCCAGTGTAATTGCTTTTTTTGCGTAATGTCTCTTAATCTGAAAATATAAACTCTGTAAATATATTATTAATTAGCTATGGATCACTTGAAAGACGCAAGGGAAATGTTAGGATAAGACAACATAACCTGAAAAGAAGAGTAGAGAAGAAATGGTCTTTAAACAGCAAAAAGAATGTGAAAGATAAAAGAAGAACACCAGTTTCCATTTTCCTCCATGTCTATACTTTCCTTGCATTGTTGATTACAAATGCAATACCATCCCCCCATGTCTGTATATGTTCAAGTGTCCTACATTTTTAGTTTGCAAATGTCATTTCCCCAGTAATGGTTTCTAGGATATCCTGGACTAAAGTAATGTCTTTTACTTTTAAACACCAGAAACCTTTTTACCTCCACTTTGTTTGTCACCTTTGTTATTTGGTACAAAGCACTATTAATTAGGCTTTTAATTATTGGTGCTCAAGAATATTGCCCTACTTTGTTATGCACCCAACTGGAGGCTGTGTCTCCAATTATTTACATTTGCATACCCCCACTATCCTTAATATAATTACTTCCATATCACTGGTTTACTAATAACAAATTAATGAACAGAGGTTAAATGAATATTTAACATAGCTTTATTGGACAAATCAAATCTGTTTTGTTTTCTGAATCAAATCTATAAAGTAGTAACACTTAATTTTGTGTCTCTACACATGTGATCACGTTTTTAAAATTTAAAATTTATCTGAAAAAGTAGAGATTAAGTATTTAAATAATATTCAAATATGGTATTATAGGTATTAATTTCTTCAATTCCAAATTTCTTGCTTATCTATTTATTTGTCTCTCCTTTAACTTTTGTCTTATTTTGAATTAAGTGTACCAAGTTTCCAAACCATTATCTATACATTCTAAAAGAACAATCTCTCAAATCAGACCATTCATTTATTAAGAATTTTACATTTAGCAAAATGGCACTTCCAAAAATGTCAAAGTAGTTTGAATTATTTAATACTGAAACTGGTATTTGGTATCAGAGGGGATATTATGGATCACCAACCAGAAAATGGTACTGTTTAGATATGTATTTAGATATATACAAACATACAGACAGATAGATAGATAGATAGATAGACAGATAGATATGATTTATTTGTTATACTTCCACAGCAAGGTAGGAACAGGGTGGGCATTATATTTTCGTTTTATATGTAAGCCTTAAAGGGTTTAAGCAACTTGATTAGGATTACTAAGATAATAAATGGAGAGTGAATGTCAAACACTGGTTTATCTGACCCCAAAACTCTTGCTTGGTTCCTGCACCATCCAGACACACTTCTTTGTGTCTCAAGAACATAAGCAATCTCTATTTTGATACTATCAATGTTTTCTTCCAGGTCTCAGGATCCTAGCTATATTCCCTTAGTGGTATATTAATATTGCCGTTGTGATTTAGTATGTTGTCAAATGATAAGTAGAAGGTGAAAGGTATGGTAAATAATAGAAACTGCAGGTTTGTGTGTCAGTGTATCTGTGTGCATGTGAACATACACATTAATGGTGGCAGAAAAGGTGTCATTGCTACAGAAAATGACTCACAGGACTAAAATAGTTATTCTTAAAAATAAAAATGGATTAAAGGAAGATAAACTATCTAGCAGCAGCAATAAAGAAAGAATAACTATAGCATTCAAGGCTGCCTTACAGAATCGGTTTAAAGAAGCTGGATGCACTCTGTATTCCCCCGCTGCATGGGCAACACAATTTGCTTTTTTAGGGTGGGCGTAAAGGAATTATTATTTTGTGTATGAAATACCATGGAATCACGGAGTCAAAAATGGAAGATAGACTCAGGGTTCTTATATTGGCCTAATTTTACTATGTAATCCACTCCAATTGCAGATTTCTCTCATGGGTCTCATGAAGATAAGATGCAAATCATCAATCTCCATGTTACCAATAAAGTATGCCGACAAGCTTAAACATGTTTCGGAACAATGTTTACAAGGAAATGCTATTAATTGGTAAGTTCATGACTTGACTAATGCATGGTATTACACAGGTGTATCCCTTATTTCAGTGAAATGGTTCAGGACAACTTCAGATCAGTTAGAATTAATTTTCTTAGCACAATATAGGTCAAAGTAATCAGAATGTATTTTAAAATATTTTTTAAAGATGATTCTGTGAAGCAAATTTCAGTGTATAAAACTTTTTGTAACAGACCTTAACCTACCAGCCTGCTGCAGTCTGTAAAACTGACAAAGTAGTCATGAAATTCAAATGTGTGACTTCTCATTTTAATATATATAAATATTTTTATAGAGATCACATGATGTCCAAAGTTTTATTAGCAAGTTTTTTCTTTTTTCTATTTTTTTTAATGAAAAAATGCCTTTGTTCTTCATTATATAGAATGGACTAAAAAATAATTTCTTCATTTGGAGAAAAGATAAAAATTTTTCCACCCTCCCTTTCACCATATTCTCATCTCTTGATCTTCCTTGAAAACCACCAAGCAAATTTTAAATCTCCATGGAGCACAGCTTGCAAATCCACACTCTAACTCAATCCTGATATTGTATAGAATACAAAACTGAAACAGAGGAGTCAATCTTTATTTCCAAAGAATTATTGCTTACTGGTGACAATCATGATAAAAACCAGCATTGCTAATTTGCTTCCCAGTATTCTTCTCAAACATAAGTATCGACAGCTGTCCAGTTGACAAGTATATATTTTCGTAGAGATAGTAACAATAATTTATTAATCAAAATTAATAGGTGATTATATTTGAAAGATGTTGATTTAAGTAGATTAAATGTGCTTCCATATATTTATGTGTTCTATTAATTTTCTTAGCTAATCTTCTCTTCGTTAGCTCAAAGATAAACACATATTTATCTTGTGGAAAAGGACCTTAAGTTTAAATAATTATCATCTAAAAATTAAACAGCATCTTTTAAATTGTAATTCTCATATACTAGTCTCATTTTAATATCTCAGCTAAATGCTTCTTAACATTGTGGATAATTGGCTTTTTTTATTCTTAAGTATACACAAAATAACAGTGTTCTCATAATAAATGATAACTCAGTTTTGTAAAATATGTGTATTTAGAAGGAGGTTTCAATGCTAGTTAGATCAAACACTCATAAGCATGATTAACACTAAACCAGTGTTCCCTAAAGTTCACTTAGCTTCACTTAGAAAATAAAGTGTTCTATGGCTTTTTGCTTACACTTACACTGTATCAATTTGAATACTATAATGGACTGCATTATTGTTCATCGTTATCCTCTTTCCTTCCCTTTAGGCATAGAAAGGTTTATATAGTCTATTCTAGTGTAGTCTACACTAATCAACCTGCACCTACAACATGCTACTAGGATAATACATTACTGACCATTGCAATAGGACTTGCTGTATCCCAGTGAAGTCAACCTTGATCAAGTGACTTTCTTAAGAAAACATGATGTGAACAGAAATTACATGCTTTGTTATATATAATTTTTTGTCATTTTCTTACCTCTGCCTTAAAATTGGCATGGCCCAGTTCGAGGGGATCTTCATCCTAAGGCCTAGAGTAAAGACGTGTGTTGTACATTGGCAGTTGACACACAGCACAAGTAAGAAATATGTAATTTACTGATATCTGGGGATTGCTTGTGTTTTCAGAAGTATTTAATTAAAGTTAATATAAATAAATTTACAAAATACACTTGACTACAATGTTCCAGGGACATTTAATGTGTTGAAATAGAGCTATTAATATAGCAAGAAACTCCTCTGACTACCTTCATGAAGCTTACATTCTGTGGGAAGAAAAAAAAACAATAAACAAGTAAACAAAATAAAAAGATTATTGCTGATCTACTTGGTAGGTGCCATTTATAATATATAGCAGTGTATCTTTGGAACCGGGCAGCTTGAGGACTGCAATATGATGGTCAAGAAGCTACTTTTTTTTTTTTTTATTGCATTTTAGGTTGTGGGGTACATGTGAAGAACATGCAAGATTGTTGCATAGGTATACACATGGCAGTGTGATTTGCTGTCTTCCTCCCCTTCACCTATATCTGTCATTTCTCCCCATGCTATCTCTCCCCACCTCCCCACCCCCCTATCCTTTCCCCATTTCCCCCAACAGACCCTAGTGTGTAGTGCTCCCCTCCCTGTGTACATGTGTTCTCATTGTTCAACACCCGCCTAGGAGTGAGAACATGCGGTGTTTGATTTTCTGTTCTTGTGTCAGTTTGCTGAGAATGGTCGGTTCCAGGTTCATCCATGTCCCTACAAAGGACACGAACTCATCATTTTTGATGGCTGCATAATATTCCATGATGTATATGTACCACATTTTCCCTGTCCAGTCTATCATCGATGGGCATTTGGGTTGGTTCCAGGTCTTTGCTATTGTAAAGCTACTTTTAAAAGGACATGGAGTTTGAGCAAAATTCTTGATAACAACCAGAAACTAACAACATGAACATTTTGGGTACAGGTTCCTAAGAAGGGTTATGGAAAACAGGAATAGAGCCTATTATATTATAGGAATAAAGCCAGTAGGCATGAAATACAGTGAGCTAAGAAGGCAATAGTAGTAAATGTTTAGAGATGTGGCAGAGACCAGGTTGCAAGACAGGAAGGAGTGTGTAGTCTATTCTAAAGGGAATTAAAAATAATTGATCCACAAGTGTAACATACTTTCAATGTTTAGTAAAAAGGTACCCATATCCTGATATTATTAATTTCATTCCAGTGAATTTTGTTCCCTGACTGTTTTATTGTTTAAACTTTTTTTCACCTTTGATCCTCATCCCTTAAGCTATACCAATGATACCGACTTGGAGATTTTTCTTTAATTCAAGTGCACATTCATCTCTCTGACAAAATTCCTTTTGTCACTTAACACACTGTTCAATTGAATCTAACTCCTCCAACTTGTATAGCCAGCATGCCTAACAAG
This sequence comes from Cebus imitator, assembly GCF_001604975.1. Taxonomy (NCBI): domain Eukaryota; kingdom Metazoa; phylum Chordata; class Mammalia; order Primates; family Cebidae; genus Cebus; species Cebus imitator. Next base: position 476,767 of record NW_016107499.1, on the reverse strand, counting down.
TTTGCCCTCACCTTTTAAGAAGGAAATACAAACTTTTCCTATGTTTCCAGAATACTTCAGTATAATGTTATGTTTTTTTTTGTTTTGTTTTTGTTTTTTTGTTTTTTTTGTGTTTTTTTGTGTGTGTGTGTTTTTGAGACAGTTTTGCTCTTGTCACCCAGGCTGGAGTGCAATGGCACCACCTCAGCTTAGTGTCTCCTGGGTTCAAGCGATTCTTCTGCCTCAGCCTCTGGAGTAGCTGGGATTTCAGGCAGGCACCACCACATGTGACTAATTTTTGTATTTTTAGTAGAGACAGGGTTTCACCATGTTGGCCAGGCTGGTCTGCAACTTCTGATCTCGGGTGTTCTGATCACCTCAGCCTCTCAAAGTGCTGGGATGACAGGCATGAGTCACCACACCTGGCCACATTGTTATTATTATTATTATTAAGGATGATGTTCTCTCTTTAGATTGTGGAGAATTGGTATCTAAGGTAGATTTAAAATTTATTATTTTAACAACTAATTGGCATCAACCCTTTATTCTGCATGTGGTAATTATAAATATAAAATGTTTTGCTTCTAGCATGTTCTTGAACATGAGAAATCATTTTTGTTAGTTTTGGGCAGAAAAATAGTTCAAAGATAAGAGTTATCCAAATAAGTGCAAAAGTGTAATAAAAATATCTTTTGAGCTACTAGTACTGTACCCAAATTTGGAGTAAAAGATCCGTCTTTTATGTAGCCTTTGGTGATTTCATAATCACCTTAAGTATCTATTTTCTTATGTATACAATATTGATCTTTCAATATTTGTGTAATTCAAGAATATGGGTACTAAAAACTAAAAATATAAGAATATTTATATCATGAAACAAAATTAGACTATTTATTTCAGACATGAAAAGCATGTATTATTGAAATTAAGACATTATTGGATTCTGAACTTCTTTGCAGTGTGTCACTTCTGAAATTATTGCATATTTTGTGTGATGAGAAATGCAGATAAGAAGCTTAGCACTACGTCTGACTTATTTTTATTATTAAATGATAACACTGTATCTATTCCAGAATTTTATAGTTCTGAATATCTCAATTTGAAAATTCACTGCATTTTAATTTCATATTCAATGTGAAGATGTAAGTGGAGATTAAACTGATACTGAATTTCAACTACATTTTGGCCAGAAAAATATATGTTGGTTCCAGATCTAGTGTGTTTGTCCAAATATTCAAAAATAAATTTGTCCAAAATTTTTCAGTAATTAGCTATAAAATAGGAAAGAAATTTCCATTAGTCTCTGGTCCTAATGAGGATGTGCTATTCACAATATGGCCTATTCTTTTAACAAAATACCTCCTGCTGGCAAGAAATACAGCACAGCCTGTAAATATCCTCAAATTAGACTTTTCAAGTGCTGGCAAGAAATGCTCAATGTCTGGCAACTAATACTTTTAGGATTTGATTCTTCTTCTTTTCAGTTTAATTTGCAATATTCCAAATCATTAGATGTCTTTTACCCATATGTTTCTGTTTACCTCTATTAGTCAAGGTTCTCTAGAGAGACAGAACTAATAGGATATGTGTATATAGAGGGGGGATTTATGAAGGGGATTGACTCACATGATCACAAGGCAAAGTCCCACGATAGGCTCTGTGCAGGCTGAGGACCAAGGAAGCCCATGGTGGATCAGCCCGCCAAAGGGCCCAAGAGCCCCTGGCAAGCCGCCGGTGTAAGTCCAAGAGTCCAAAAGCTGAAGAACTTGAAGTCTGATGTTCCAGGACAGGAAGCACCTACCACGGGAGAAAGATGAAAACTGAAAGACTCAGCAAGTCTGCCCTTCTATCTTCTCCTGCCTGCTTTATTCTATCCACACTGGCAGCTGATTAGACGGGGCCCACACAGATTGAGGGAGGGTCTGCCTCTCCCAGCTCATAGACTGAAATGTTAATCTCCTCTGGTAACATCCTCACAAGCACACCAGGACACAATATTTTGCATCCTCAATCCAATTAAGGTGACACTCAGTATTAACCATCACATTACCTTTAAGCAATTTACCTAAAATACCTCATATATATGCAATGATAATTTTTAAGATTTTGATAAATTTCCTATACCTCATAAAAAAAATTATACTCTAAGTGTGGAATAATTAGTACAAATTGTAAGCATATTTGTGACAGAAAAGTAAATTCATGGAAGAAAAATTTGATTCAATTTGGATAAAGGGAGAACTTCTGTTGCTAACTATAAAAACATGTATGCTAGGGATCCCTCTCCTGATGGAGATGAGAGTAGTAATAGTTATGTAAGAAAGAGTATTGCTGTAACCAGGTAAGAAACCAAAATGTGATTCACTTTTATAACTAGTGGACAAACCAAGGTTTTGAAGTCAATGGTTAGGTGGGATATGGGTACATTCGAGTTTATCTATTGTTCTACAAATCCAGCATTTTGTAAATATCTTATTTGGATGTTTTTGAATTCCTTATATTGTAAGAAAAAAGAATGTTTTAATATAATCTGCTTTTTAATATTTTTTTCTGAGTCTAATAACGGATTCACTCAATATTTCTAATTGTATTCCACTAAAATATATAGTTAGATTTGAGTTCAAATGCTGGCTTTATTACTGAAATATTTTTAAATACTAAAATTCTCATGTCTTTGAAATTGTGTTCATTCTATCTGCATCATGGCTAGTCATGACGTTCAAATAGCCTAATATATGAGGGCATGCATAGCATACAATGAGCATTCGGTGAATTTAAATATTATTAGCGATAAAAATAATCAAAACGTTGAAATTAAACAATATAAAAAAATGAATAAATTATAGCTGGGAGAAAGCCCCTTTTAATTCTTTAATTTGAAAGATAATTTCATGTGAAAAACAGTAGGCTTATTTTTAATGTTAAGATCTCAAAATATTTTACCAATAAAGTTATTTTCTCTTAAAATTTCCCCCTAAATAAATACTATGAAAAGTAGCTAAAAAAAAGTTGTTTTTCTGAAAAAAAAACCTTACTCTTTAATTTTATAATTCTACATAAATAAGAATATGCAGCTTCAAGTGCAAAATTCATTTGAAAATGCACGAGTGTTTAATCAGGAATTAAAACAAAGGTTCAACAATATTTTCAGTGGTCACCTTATGTTTAAAAGTTGAACAAAACATAAAAAGAGATAAAGCAGAATTATATTAAATCGTATTTTGAGATACTTTTGAGTGGACAATAGGCAGGGTATTGAAACATGTTTATAGTTCTCTCACATATGTGATGAGGCCTACTTAACATGAGGCTGGGCTTTATACTGATATAGCTTTCATTTTGTGATATTCTTTTCATTAATCCTGGCTTTAACAGCTAACCTCCATCCATTTTTTAATAGTTAAATTTTGAATACACTACCATTTGAAGGAAGAACTGCAATATGCATTTTTCTATTTTGCCATTGATCTCTCACAAATGTATAGAAAATAGGTTTTTTAAAAACAATAGAAATATGGTCTGAAAATATTGAACATTTTAATGCTTGTCAAACACTAATATATGCAAAAATGATGATATACAAAATTATTTTGTGTCATATTGGTGAATCGTTTATTTGACAAATCATTTTCCATTTAATGTTAATTAGAACAAATATGTCAAGAACATCAAATCAATGGCTTGGCAGATATAATTTCTTAGAGCAAGTCTAAAAGAAAGAGAATTGAATTGATTTAAAATCTGCTAATAGAAAATATATCATGTAGATATTAGCACAAGTGTTATACAGACAAACATTGCTGACATGCACAGAGAAGACTAGGCTTTGAGGCATATGGCCAAGATATCTCATTTTTTAAAAATATTTTGAAAACAATATAGCAAAAGTAAGTTATTTATTTATTTATTTATTCTACTTTAAGTTCTGGGGTACATGTGCAGATCCTGCAGGTAACATAGGTATACACGTGCCATGTGGTAGTTTGCTGCCTTCATTGATGCATCATCCACATTAAGTATTTTTCCTAAAGCTATTCCTCTCCTAGCCCCCCAACCCCTTGGCCCCAGTGTGTGATGTTCCCCTCAGTGTGTCCATGTGTTCTCCTTGTTCAACACTCACTTATGAGTCAGAACATGTGGTGTATGATTTTCTGTTCTTGTGTCAGTTTGCTGAGAATGATGGTTTCCAGTTTCATCCATGTCCCTGGAAAGGACATGGACTCATCATTTTTTATGGCTGCACACAGTATTCCATGGTGTATATGTGCCACATTTTCCTTAACAAGTCTATCTTTGATGGGCATTTGGGCTGGATCCAGGTCTTTGCTATCGTGAACAGTGCTGCAATGAACATATCTGTGCATGTGTCTTTATAATAGAATGATTTATAATCCTTTGGGTATATACTCAGTTATGGGATTGCTGGGTCAAATGTTATTTCTATTTCTAGATCCTTGAGGAATTGCCACACTGTTTTTCACAATGGTTGAATTAATTTACACTCCCACCAACAATGTAAAAGCATTACTATTTCTCCACACCTTCTCCAGCATCTGTTGTCTCCTGACTTTTTTAATGATCACCATTTCCAACTGACATGAGGTGGTATCTCAATGTAGTTTTGATTTGCATTTCTCTAATGACCAGTGATGATGAGCATTTTTTTCATATGTTTGTTGGCTGCATAAATGTCTTCTGTTGAAAAGTGTCTGTTCATATCCTTTGCCCACTTTTTGATGGGGTTGTTTTGTTATTTGATGTAAATTTGTTTAAGTTCTTTGTAGATTCTGGATATTAGCCCTTTGTCAGATGGGTAGATTGCAAAAACTTTTTCCCTTTTTGTTGGATGCTGGCACACTCTAATGATAGATTGTTTTGCTGTGCAGAAGCTCTTAAGTTTAATTAGATCCCATTTGTCTATTTTGGCTTTTGTTGCCATTGCTTTTGGTGTTTTAGTCATGAAGTTCTTGCCTATAGCTATGTTCTGAATAGTATTGCCTAGATTTTCTTCTAGGGTTTTTATGATGTTAGGTCTTATATGTAAATCTTTAATCCATCTGGAGTTAATTTCTGTATAAGGTGTAAGGAAGGGGTTCAGTTTCAGCTGGATATGGCTAGCCAGTTTTCCCAACACCATTTATTAAACAGAGAATCTTTTCCCCATTGTTTTTGTCACGTTTGTCAAAGATCAGATGGTTGTAGATGTGTGGCATTATTTCAAAGGCCTCTCTTCTGTTCCATTGGTCTATATCTCTATTTTGGTACCAGTACCAGGCTGTTTTGATTACTGTAGCCTTGTAGTAGAGTTTGAAGTCAAGTAGCCTGATGCCTCCAGCATGTATATATATATACATATATACACTTTTTTTTTTTTTTT
>NW_016107499.1:454243-471401 GCF_001604975.1 Cebus imitator | reverse complement strand
TTTTTTGCTTAGAATTATCTTGGCTATGCAGGCTGTTTTATAGTTTCATATGAAGTTTAAGGTGATTTTTTTCAGTTCTGTGAAGAAAGTCAATGGTAGCTTGATGGGGATAGCACTGAATCTATAAATTACACTAAGCAGTATGGCCATTTTCATTGATTCTTCCTAACCACGAGCATGGAATGTTTTTCCATCAGTTTGTGTACTCTCTTATTTCCTTGAGCAGTGCTTTGTATTTCTCCTTGAAGAAGAAGAGAATTACATCCCTTAATTGTATTCCTAGGTATTTTATTCTCTTTGTAGCAATTGTGAATGGGAGTTCACTCATGGGTTGGCTCTGCTTGTCTTGTATTGATGTATAGGGATGTTTGTGATTTTTTCACATGGATTTTGTATCCTGAGACTCTGCCGAATTTTCTTATCATTTTAAAAAGTTTTGGGGCTAAGATAATGGATCTCCTAAATATACAATCATGTCATCTGCAAATAGAGACAATTTGACTTTCTCTTTTCCTAATCAAATACTTTTTATTTCTTTTTCTTGCCTGATTGCTCTGGCTAGAACTTTTGAACTATGTTAGATAGGAGTGGTGTGAGAGAGGGCATTCTTGTCTAGTGACTAGTAAATTTCTTAGAACATTTTTTCTTGCTCCTGGCTTATGATCATATCATCTCTTTCACTTTTCTGAAAACTAATTCACCTAGCTGTAAAATGTTGCTTTACCAAGGAATTGATAATGCCATTTTAAAGTTATTCATGGTATAAATTCTGTTTTTCTTTTACTTCACCAATTCCCAAAATTAATTGTTTAAATTGTCAAACAAAAGTAATAGTATGGATTATTTTGAAGTATTCATCCCAGAAGATATTTAAGAAAAGCATGGGATTACAATTGTCTCTAGTATAGACATAGTCTCACTTGAAAATGTAGCTACTCATTTTTACTTCCTTTAAAATGGTGTTATTTTTGGTCAAAATTTTGGAAATTTTGTTTAGAGTAATAATAATTTAAAAGGAAGATTTATACAGAACTAGCATTTAAATATAAATACAGAGAAACTCTAATTAAGTGGTATATTTACTTGATTCGTTTTAGGACAGCACTGGTAAACTAGAATGTCTTTTATAATTTAGAGACAACTCTGAGATAAGTACATCATAGCCATTCTAAGTAATTTTACTCTACTTATTTGTTAGGCATTGATATTGGTGAGTATACCCTGCATGGTATTCAGATTTCTCAAAAGAAAAGTTTGAAAATATTTGTTAAATAAAATATTATTAAGTATTAATACTAAAAGTGCACTGGGGGTAACCTTTTTAAATTTAACTTTCCACTCTCAATAATAACAATAGTTAAATGTTTATTAAAGTTATAAAATATGGAGTTGTAATACACACTACAGATATTTCTCATTAAATTAGATAGAAACTGAGACAGACAGATTCAGCCCTGCCTGTAGCCTGTCATTTTCTGTCCTCTAGGTCTACAATTGGGAACGCAAATGGGAAAATGACTATTGCAATAGTAATAAGAAACATCAATAAAGCACCAAACACATGGTAATATGTAATAAAAACATGGATAAGAATTTGCTCAGGGACTTCAGCATGGAAAGCTGTCAGCCTCTCAGCTTGCAGGCTGTTGGTTCCCCTGGATAGAACTGCTCTGTTGTTCTATCTGGGAGTCTGCCTCTCAATACCTTCAGTGCCGCCCGGTGGGGGTCTCCTGGATAAGCTGGTTCTCTGTAAGTGGTGCCCAAATGTGGGGACCAAACCCGGGGGGAAGAGTTGCCTGAGCAATGGAGGGAAGAGAGGCTAAGCTGAAGATATCCTGAGTACTATCGGTAAAAATCCCCTGGGAAAGTTGGGGAACTCAGATGTAGCCAGGGAACTTTTGGAAAAAAAAATCCTTCAGGTGAGTTGGGAGGGAACCCAGTAGTAGACTGTGAACTTGTGGAAAATCTCTCAGAGTGAGCTGGGGAAGCTTGAAATTAGCCCGATAACTTTAGAAAAAAATCTCCTAGGGTTAGCTGGGTGAGCTCCAAATTAGCCTGAGAACTGTAGAAAAAAAATCTCCCAAGGGTGAGCTTGGGGAGCTCAGTCATTTTAGGGTAACATGGGTCAAAAATCAAGCAAACGCAGGGATTCTTTGGTGTGGTCTGTTTGGGCTTTGGTGTGTTTTGCCTTGGAATTGTTTCAGACAGACGATGAGGAAAAGGATTCAGGAGAGGAGAAGGAGTGTGATGAAGTATGTTAAGAATCTACAGAGCAAAAGGATGAAAAGTCAAATGAGGAGAAGGCGTGCCCAGCAGCCCCACCTCAGTAACTTGTTAAGAGATGGCCAGATCCTCCTGGTACTTCTACCTCTGCTTCTGTTGGCATTTGTACTCCTAGAACTATGGTAATATGTTCAGGCATGTGTATTCCTAGAATTACGCTAGGTGGTTCCATCCAAGACTTAATTCAACAAGCAAAAAAGGAGGGAGATTTGGGGGTATGTCAGCTTCCAGTTGTTGTTCACCCTCAAGATCAGCAGGGGCAAGTACAGGTTGCTTTTGAACCCCTTCAAATTGCTGAGGAGTTTAAACAAGCCATTAGCCAGTATGAGCTGTGGCTCCATTTGTGCTAGGATTATTAAAGAACGTAGCTACTTCTTACCAGCTGATTCCAATAGACTGCGATATTTTAATCCGAACTTTTTTACAAAAAATCAAGGCATTTACCCTCTTTAAAGCAAAAGGGTACTGAGCCCAGAATATATCTCAGATGTAGAAAAGGAAGGCATTGGACAAATCAATGTCATTCAAGGTTTTTCAAAGAAGGAAATCTGATTTCAGCAAACAGGTTGAGGGAACCGCCTGGGGCCCCAATCCCAACCAAGGCCTATTTAGTATGAGTTATTTGCTCATGCCTAAACAATGCTTGTTCCCCACCACAGCTGGGAGCACAGCAGATCTGTGCAGTTCTCAAAGGGTAAGCATTCTACCAGAAGAGCCACCGCAAAAAAATATCTACAGGAGTTTGTGGCCCTTTTCCCCCTGGAACCGTGGGCTTACTTCTAGGAAAATCTAGTCTTACTACTCAAGGAGTTAGAATTCATTCAGGAGTGATTGATGTGGAATATAAAGGAAATTCAAATTGTAGTGTCTTCCTTTGTTCCTTGGAATGCTAAGCCTGGGGAACGCATGGCACAGCTTTTAGTTACAGCATATGAAAAAACAGAAAAAAGTAAAACTAAAAGAACTAGAGGACTTGGAGGTACCAACAAACAGAGCAGCATATTGTGTAAATCAAATTACTGGTAAACATCCTACATGTGAGATTATGATTCAAGGAAAGAAATTTAAAGGATTGGTAGATACTGTAGCAGATGTTTCTATTATTTCTTTCTAAAATTGGTCACTTTCTTCTCCTGTGAAAAATGCTCAGTTCAATGTGCTTCGAGTAGGGCAGGCCTCTGAAGTGTATCAAAGTAGTCGAATTTTAACCTGTGAAGGGAGTGATGGATAGCTTCGAAAGATTCAGCCTATTGTGATGCAAATCCCTGTTAATTTGTGAAGAAGACATTTGTTGCAGCAATGGGGAGCTCAGGTTTTAATACCTGCACAATTACATAGCCCCCCAGGCCACAAAATGATACAGGATAAGAGCTATGTGCCTGGGATAGAATTGGTGAAGAATTTGCAGGACTCAACGGAATTTTTGAAAACTGAAGGACAAGAATCCTGTCAGGACTTATGATATTCTTTTTGATGGTGACCATTTCCAAGCCTCCAGAGACTATTGCCTTGAAATGGATGACAAACAAACTTTTATGGATAAAGCAACAACCACTAACAAAAGAAAAACTGGAGGCTTTAGAAAATTTAGTTGCTGAACAACACCTGAATAAACAATCCAGGTAAGAAACTGTAAGACAATTAATCTGGTGGTGAGATCCACTCACAAAGAATTGGGAAATAGGTAATATAATAACCTGAGAGAGAAGATTTGGTTGTATTTCTGCAGGTCCAAATCAACAACTGGAGTGGGTACCATCCAGACATTTAAAGCCATACTATGAGCCAGATACCAAAAAGACTTGCAGAGGATCCCTGAGTCACAGAAACGGCAAGACTAACATTGAGGTGAAATACTGTTCCCGCAAAGGGAACACACCGAACATCACCACCGACTTGGGGTCAAATTAAAGAAGCTTTTATAAATAGCAGAGAAAAACCTAAAGAAAATAGGACAGCATATTATGGTAATCATGATGATGGTTATCATAATTAAAGTAAGTATTTCTGGAGTTGGGATAGAAATAAAATTTCACACATTGGGCATATATTCTTTCCTTCCTTTAATAATCTCTGGCCTTAGTATTTTCTGTAGTAATTTAGGAAATAAAGCAACAATGTTTTGGCCATCAAAACCTCAATGCAAATAAAGTAAAGAATGGTCCTCTAAGTTAAGAACATTAATCCAGGAATTCTGTGTGGTAATAGAGGCTGAGGTGCTATGCAACAATTCCTGTGGAATCATTGGTCCCCTAAGAGGATACTTAGCATTTGATTGTACCCGTCAGTATTCTTGTAGTAACATGGAATTCAGATGGTAGATAAAGAACTATAATTATTTGGAATTTATACATATTGAGATCGATAATTCTATTGTCTGGAGAGATGGGGGATTAATAAAACCATGACCAAAAAAAGCATGGCCAATGTTAAGAGCTGAATAAAAAGAACTTTGAAAAATACTTATTGACCTAAAACCAATAAAAATCCTCAAAGGAAAATATAATAGAGAATCAGGCCCTAATTCTTATTCATTGTGAGTTTATAAGACATAAAAGCTCTTTAGATTCAGAGCTGTGTTCAACCCCTCCTATCTTGTGGTGATCAGAGAGTTACAAATTGACTCCTTTAACTCTAAAAAATATAATGGGACTGAAGATAATTGGGAGAGAATAAAACAGCACCTGGAAAGACCTTTAGACAGCAAGCAAGGAGGAGGGACCCAGAGGGCATTCGCCACCCTTTTTCAGCAGGAAGTAGTTACAGAAGAACAACTTCCACTGTATTTCCCAAAAGATTTCTGTGTCCCAACTCCTTATGGAAGAAATGTAAGAGTAGGTAGTTAATCAGGTTCCGAGGTGCTTGAGAAAGCTGGTGATAGATTGATAGCCCTAAAATTTGGATAAAAACACTTGGAGGATCTAGGATTGCTATTGTGATTATGTTACTAATCCATTTTGTTTCTCTTTGTGTAGTTTGTAATTACGGATCCAGAACCCTGCAAGAAATGGTTCACCAAGATACAGCTGAACTTGTTTACCCAGCTTTGTTGAAACAAAGCAAGGGGAAGATGTTGAGAAACGGTAACTTTATTCTGCCCCTGGAGCTCCTTTGTGGAGGATACCATTTAGCTTGTAATTTGTGGTAGCTGGGTAACAGCTGCCTAGTTGGTATATTCTTGAGTTGTGAGTAAATGTAGAGCACCTGTGTATTAATAAGACTCACCTGTCAAAGAGCAAATAAATATATGGATGAGAATCTGCTCAGGATCGTCAGCCTGAAGAGCTGTCAGCCCCACAGGTTCTCAGGCTGTTGGTCCCCAGGATAGATCCACTCTGTTGTGCTACCTGGGTATCTACATCTCAAATACCTTCAGTACTGCTTGGGTTGGGGGGGCGGAATCTCCTGGCCCAGCTGGTTCTCGATACATTAGTACTGTCAGTGCTGTGGTCTTAACCATTCTAATAGGCGTATAATAGTATACTATTGCTAGTTTAGTTTAGAATTCTCTAAGGAGGTATAAAGTTCAGCATCATTTATTATGCTTATATGCCATTTGTGTGTCATTCTTACTGAGGTGTTACTTTATACATTTAACTTGTTTTATATTTTTCTTTTAAATTGAGTTGTTTGGTTTAATTTTTAAGTGTTTAAGAGTTTTTATATATTTTGTATAAACATCAGATTTTCTCCTATTCTGTAGACTGTTTTCACTCTCTTAACAGTGTCTTTTGCAAAACAGATTTTAATTTTAATTAAACCTAATTAGCAACCTTGCTGTAATTTTTATTAGTTTCAAGATGTTTTGTTGATGATATTTGAGATCTTCTCCACAGCCAAAAATGTCATCTGTGAGCAAAGAAAATTTTATATCTTCTTTCCCAATCCATATACCTTTTATTTAATTTTCTTATCTGATTGTCTTATCTAGGATTTTCAGTATGATACTGAATAGAATTGATTGAGAAGAGATATATTTGCCCTATTCCTGGTGTTAGGAAGAAAACCGCTGCTTTTCTGCCATTAACTGACAGCTGCAGGCCTTGGTAGATTTTTAAAAATAAAGTTGCAGATATTTGTATGTATTCTTAAATTGCTAAAAGCTTTATCTTCTCTTTTTAAAATATGAAAGCAACATTTTGTTAAATATTTCTCTGCATTTATTGATATCACTAATTTTTCAGATTTAGATTATTAATGTGATGGTTATATTAATTTATAGATAATGAAGCAGCCTTGCATACCTGGCGTAAATCCTAGTAGTTCATGTTATACAATTTTTATTACATTATTTGATTTTATTTGCTACTTTTTGTGGAGTTTACATGTATGCTAATGAGATAAATGAATCTCCAATTTTTCTTTCTAGCAATTTTTTTCTGCTTTTAGTATGCAAGTGATGTTACCCTCATAGAATGAGTCTGTTTCTGTATTATGAATAAGATTGTATCAAAATGTAAAATGTTATTCTTAAATTTTAGGTAAAATTCATGAATAAATGTACTTGGGTCTGGTGTTTTCTGTTTTGAGAGGTATAAATGATTGATTTTATTTATATAAATGTTTCCATCCATATTATTTCTCCTTGTGTTGTGCATTTTAGTAATTTGTGTCTTTCAAGAAATAGGTATTCCATTTTACCTAGTTCATCAAACTTGTGGATATAGACTTGTCATATTATTATTTTAAAATACCTCCAGCAGAAACGATCTAGATATAACACTTATGAAAAATATATGAAAAATTTATTATCTTCATCATATCCTTAAAGACTAAATTTATTTTAAAGTCTTTGGCAAGCAAAAGAACAAAGCATAATTAAATAAGAATTTGTAATGATCTGGACATAAGGATAAAGTACTAAGAGACAGGAAACAGTTACTATAACATTGTACTACAGAGATCTTTGAAAACTAAGTTTACGTTGCTACAAGCTAATTAGAAAAGACATTGTAATGCACAGTGCATAAGGTAAGACAATTAGGGAGGGATGTTTTTAGTGAGACAACTAAATTTTCCCTAGATATATATATATATATATATTTGCATTAAACAAAGTTTACAAGCAAGCCTGGAAAGAATCCTGTGGACTCAAAGTAACTTAACAGCATATACAAACAAAATTCAGCACTATTTAAAAAACTTACAATAAAATCTCAGAACCAAAAATACAAGATTCAGAGAGTTTAATAAGTCATTAAAACATTTGGAAATATGGCTTACAGCCTAGAGGAATTCTGTCAATAGAAAAACATATAAATGAAATGATGAATCTGCAAAGGAGGTTTAAGCAATTATTGCCAATAGGCTAAACATGTTTAAGGTACTAGAAGAAAATGTGACTATAAAGAGGGGGAAAAATGGATGATGTAAAAATGACACACATAGTGCTCTAATGTCCTTACTGATTTTCTGTTCTTTTTTATTCTAGTTATAATCGGTAGCACTGAAATGTGATTTTTAATTATAATTGTAGGTAAGTCTATTTGTGTGTGTAATTATACAGTTCTATCAGCTTTGCTTCATAGATAGATGTATGGATAGATAGATAATAGATAGATACTCTCTGTTATTTGGTGCATATCATATTATAATTAACAAATGACTATTTCTAATAAAATTCTTTACTTTGAAATTATTTATATTTACATACCTACTTTCGTTTCTGAATAATGTTAACAAGTTAAATTCTCTTATCTTTTTATTTGATATCAACATATTCTTTATATAGCATATAGGTGCCTCTTGCTTATTTACTGAATCTGAAAAAAACCTGCCTTTTAATTGAGTTGTTTGGGCTATTTACATTTAATGTTAATCTTGTTATGGTTCAGCTTGTATCTACCATCTTGACATTTGTTTTTTATTTGTCCCAACATTTTATTTCTTGTTTGTTTCTATTGTATTTTGCACTGAGATAAAAATAATCTTAGTAAGTTACTAGAAATAATAGGAGATTTTAGCTCATTAGATGGATATATGTTCATTATATATAAATTTGATTTTGATATTCTACTACACCAGCCATTAATATAAAGTACACTAACTACTGCAATGCATTATAAGACACAATGAGTTATTATTATTATAGTATCATTGATATAATAAAATATTACTATATTGTTAGGCTTATACTACAGCATTAAAACTTATACCTCCTAATATCAAAGTCTAACTGAGAATGGGCAAGACTTCTAGGCTCAAAATATATTTATACATACACATACAAGCATATATAATTTATAAGCATGAAATTTAAAAACACATATAGATGAAAAAATATTATAAATTAATATGGAAAATAAGATTAGTATGACAAACAAGGGTTTGTTTGAACAAGCATTCTACTTAAAAAAATACATGTGACAAACAAAAACATAAAAATAACTGTAAATAAGGAGCCACAAATAATCACCACATAACAATGCTGTTATATATCTATTAGGATAGCTAAAGTTAAAATGATAGATAATATGAGTACTAGAACCTTTTATTACTCAGTATTTTTATCATATTTGATATGGTTTGGGAGTTTCCTTAGCCAAATCTCATCTTGAATCCCCACATATTGTGGGAGGGTCTCAGTGGGAGGTAATTTAACCACAGGGGCAGATCTTTCCTGTGCTGTACTCATGATAGAGAATAAGTCTCAAGAGATCTGATGGTATTATAAGGGAGAATTTCCCTGCAAAAGCTCTCTTTTATTTCCTTCTGTCATCAAGGTAAGATATGACTTGCTCCTCCTTGCTGCTGCCATGATTGTAAGGCCTCCATAGTCATGTAGAACTATAAGTCCAATAAACCTCATTCTTTTGTAAATTTTCCAGTCTCAGGCAAGCCTTTATTAGCAGTGTGGAAAAGAACTAATACAGTAAATTGGTACCAGGAGTAGGGTGCTACTGAAAAGATACTAAAAAATGTGGAAGTGACTTTGGAACTGGATAACAGGCAGATGTTGGAACAGTTTGGAGGGCTGTGAAAAAGACAGAGAAATGTGGGGAAGTTTGGAACTTTCTAGAGATATGTTGAAAGACTACTCAAAATGCTTGTAGCAATATGGACAATAAATTCAAGATTGAAGTGTTCTCAGATGGAAATGAGAAATTTTTGGACACTGGAGAAATGATGATTCTTGTTATGTTTTAGCAAAGGGGCTGGCAGCATTTTGCCCCTGTCCTAGAGATTCGTGGAGCTTTGAACTTGACAGATGACTTAGGTTATTTGACAGAAGAAGTGTCTAAGCAGTAAAGCATTCAAGTGGTAAGTTGAGTGCTGTTAAAGGCATTCAGTTTTAAAAGGGAAACAGAGGATAAAAGTTTGAAAAACTTGAAGCTTGACAATGTGACAGAAAAGAAAATTTAAATTTCTGAGGAGAAATTCAAGCCTGATGCAGAAATTTGTATAAATGATGATGAGCTGAATGTTAATTCCCAAGACAATGGGGAAAGTATTTTCAGAGCATGTCACAGGACTTCATGGCAACCCATCCCATCACAGGCCCAGAGGCCTAGGAGGAATATATGGTTTCATGGGCTGGGCCCAGGGTTCTGATGCTTTGTGCAGCTTAGGGACTTGGTGCCCTGTGTCCCAGCTACTCTAGCCATGACTGAAAGGGCCTAAATAGAGCTAGGGCTGTGGCTTCAGAGGTTACAAGCCTCAAGCCTTGGCAGCTTCCAAGTGGTGTTGAACCTGCAAGTGCACAGAAATCAAGAATAGAGGTTTGGGAACCTCCACCTAGATTTCAGATGGAAATTCCTCGATGCTCAGAAAGAAGTTTTCTGTAGAGGCTGGTCCTCATGGAGAAACTCTGCTAGGACAGTGTGAAAGGAGTCCCTTCTGGGTCACCACCTAATAGAGCTGTGAGAAAAGGGCCACTATTGTCTAGACCCCAGAATCGTAGATCCACTGACAGCTTGTACCATGTGCCAGGAAAAGTCAGAGACACTCAATGCCAGCCCATGAAAATAGCCAGGAGAGAGGCTATACCCTGTGAAGCCATGGAAGTGGAGGTGCCCAAGACCATAGAAACCTACGTCTTGCATCAGTGTGATCTGTATATGAGACAAGGACCCAAAGGCAATCATATTGGAGCTTTAAGATTTGACTGTGCTGCTAGATTTTGGACTTGCATGGGGCCTGTAGCCACTTTGTTTTGGCCAATTTTTCCCATTTGAAACGGCTGTATTTACCCATGCCTGTATCCCCCTTATATCTAGGAAGTAACTAACTTACTTTTGATTTTACAGGTTTATAGGTGGAAGGGACTTACCTTGCCTCAGATAAGACACTAAACTGTGGAATTCGGGGTTAATGCTGAAATGAGTTAAGACTTTGTGGAACTGTTGGGAAGACATGATTGGTTTTAAAATGTGTGGACATGAGATTTGGGAGGGGCCGGGGTGGCATGATATGATTTGGCTGTGTCCCCATCCGAATCTCCTCTTGAATTTTCTGCACAAGTTCTCCCTTTTTTTTGCCTACTGCCATCCCCGTAAGATGTGACTTGCTTCCCTTGCCTTCTGCCATGATTGTGAGTCCTTCCCATTCACATGGAACTATAAATCCAATAAACCTTTCTTTTGTAAATTGCCCACCCTCAGGTATGTCATTATTAGGAGCATCAGAACAGACTAATACAATTCCACAATTGTCCTTTCAGACACATTCAAGTTAGCAAGATATGGCTATTACCTTCAAAATTACAAATAAAATTTGAACCAATAATATAGCTCATATTTAGGAGCAATTACCACAACTGAAAATGTACCAAGAAATAACTGATACCTAATGTTTCAGGCGACAGGGTCCTATGTTTTAATTACCAGTTGCTTGATTACTAAACTTTGAATTCCCACTGTATTTTATGCAGTATCTTACTACTGAGAAGTCATCAGTGAATTCAACAGATAAATAACCTCAATCATATTGAGCTTCCAGTTTAGTTAGACAGAAAAACAAAAGGATAGGATGTGTCACATAGCGGTAAGTGAATGCTGGAATAGAAGTAAAGCAAGAACGCACATTTACTCTTGTGATCTTTAACAAGGGTTTGTCATCTCAAATGGGGGAATGTAATCTTGAAAGAAGTTATGTAGTATTGAATACAGCTTTATAGAAAGACTGAGAGGGCGAAATTTGTAAGGTACACAGGAGAGGGACTAATCAGGGCAGATATCTTAAGCACTAGACAGATTTCCATACTGTTGAAATTTTTAAATGATAAAGGACATGGGTAACAATTTACAAAATGTGTGATTATTTCAAAACAGAACTATAGAAATTGAATATTTTAACATTGATGTAATATAATTTGCTATGTAGTGTTTTCATTTTTCAGATTGAGAATAGTCTCTCAACTACCACCTCATCCTACAAGCGTAGAATCTATATTGTTTGTTTATTTGCCTATATTTATTTTAGCATGATAAATTATAAGGACGATTAATAGAAAAATACTCTGAGAGAAACTGGAACAAAATCCCATGTGAGATGTTTAAATTTTCTCATTATTAAGTTCATTAGATGGTGAAAATGGCTAACTGCTCCATTAAACTGCTATAACCTAAGGCAAGTTGTTCTGAGAAAACCAGTGAGTGAGACTAAACCACTGAAATACATGTGAAGACCTCTTAGTCACAATTTACTGGACGCACATGAATACATCTTCAGAATTAACATTAACTTCTGCTACTGCTAAACCAAGTGGGCTATAGAATTGTTTGGTATTTCTTTTATAATCCCAGAAGCAATAAACTTATGAACACATTAATTAATTATATTTGTTATAGAAGTATTATAAAATATTGCATGGTATTTATTAATGGCTTTGTTTTACATTTCTCAGAATTTAATCTACAAATATATTAAAATTTACCATAAACTATTTATGGTAAAATATTCCTCAGGATGTTTGAGTCTCAGCTTTACTTTACATAACTTTACATATTATAATAATTTTTAAGTCCATACGAGAAAAATATGAAAATAAGTAAATGGCTATAGTCTGGCTTTAGAAATGAAATTAGTATATTTACTTGTGTTTTTTCTTTGAATAGTATGGTCATCGGCTAAAAACTTCAAAAGCTATGAGTGTAGGACAAAGTCTCCCTTTCTAATTACCACCTACTATGTTTCCCTATATGGAGCTTACGGAAAGTCTTCAGTTTCCAGAAATATGCTATATTTGTACTAAGATGTATGCATACATTACATTTTTATTTTCTTATACAATAGATAGCAAGTTCTGGATGCTATTACTGTTAGCACTTTATATCATCTCATAGAAATCATCCCTGTCAATATGGAAAAAACCTGTGATTTTCAATTGCAAATTACTCCAATTTATGAATTAGTTGTAAATTAATAATCTAATTTTCTATTTTTGGATTCAGGTTGTTTCCGTTTTTTTTTTTTTTTTTTTNTTTTTTTTGTAGCTACAAAGTGGTACTACAATAAATATGTGTACAGGCAAGCTTGTACACATAAAAGTATATCTGTTGGTAAAATTCTCAGGAATCAACTTGGTAGATCAATATATGAATGAGAATGCATTTATACTTGTGGAGATACATTGTTAATTTCCCTCCATTGGGAATTTCACCCATGTGCTACTACACCAGTAATATGTGAAAATTCTGATGTCCTCAGCATTTGCCTATGGAGGTATTTACAAATGATTTAAAATTGTATTTTCCTATCTGAGAGATAAAACTTTGTATCTCAGTATGTTGTAATTTTTCCATTCAGGGGAGAATTGGTGTATTTCCACATGCTGAGAGACATATATTTGACCCATTTTATAGTCTATTTTGTATTATATTCTTAGAGTTTTAAAATTATTGCTTTATAGAAACTTTTACATATTAAAGAAATTACTCTTTTATCTGTTCTATGAGATGGAGCTTTTTGTTATTATTAAAACCATTTTTTTGACAGGCAAATTGCTATAATGCTTGGATGATAAAAGCTACTAATGTTTAATTTTGTTATTTGCACTTTGTAATGTTTTATAAACAATAAACAATACATCATGTTATACTGGCACATTTAGAGTCTCATTTTATTCCCTTAAATCTTAAACACATGAAATTCATTTTGTATAAGGTTGGAGATGTGAACATAACTTAATTTGTTTGAAATAACTATAACTATGATATCTCCAAACTACTTACTTATCTCCTTTTCTTTGCCATCTGATTTAAAATACTACCACCAATGTATAGTATACTCCATATATTCTTGGGTAGGTTTCGTGACTCTCTAGTCTTTTCTCTTGATCTTTCAGTCTACTTTATGTGTTCATACTACATACAGCACAGCTTTTAAATATATTTTAATATTTCAAAAAGGATTGCAGCACATTACTAGTAATCAATCTAGAAAAATATTGGCAAATATTATGCTTTTATTTATTCACCTTCATTTTTAGAATAAGTTTGATCAATTTTAAAATGTTGGGGTATTAAACTTACAATGTATCATAAATACTATTGATAAATGGATGAGATTGTCTTTCTACTCAAGTACTTGGAATTTTTTCCATTACATTTCATATTTGGGAGTGGATAATTAGTACGGAAACAATTTTATATACTAATATTTTGCTTACTTCTGTTACAGTTGTTTCTATTTGTTGTAAAAATAAATATGCATTTTCCCAGAATGTCTTTCAAGTACTTGACTTCTGTCACTATAATAAAGCAATTTTAAAGACATTTATTTATTTATCTTTTTTTTGGAAGAAAATATATTTTAGTTTATTTTTTCAGGTTTATAAAGAATACAATTTTCAAGCAGGAGAATAAACGTCCAGCTTTCTTATGGTATTTAGGAAAATACATATACATACCCAGTAATAAGTTCAAGTATGCCCAAGAACCAACATTAATCTGCTGGAAGTGGAACATCTGGAATAGGACAAGAATAGGGCCAGAGGTTGCATGAAAGCTGAACTATCATGTATCCCAGACCTCCCTGTCTTTGCAATTTTCAACAATAAAAAACAAAGATATGTGAACATACTTAAAACTAAAAGACCGGGAATTTGAGACCAGCCTGACCAACATGATGAAACCCTGCCTCTACTAAAAATATAAAAAATAAAAAATAAAACAGCCTGTGTGGTAGTGCGGGTTTAGATGAGCCCAGATTACACCACTGCACTCCAGCCTGGGTGACAGAATGAGGCTCTGTCTCAAAAAAAATTAAATGCTTTTGTATGCAAAATTTTGCTATCCTGAAAAAAATCTGTAGCATTTTAGAATAGACTTGTTTGGTATGTTATTCTTGATAACGTCCTTATTTTAAAATATATATATGTAACATATTTTATTAGTGACAATACTTCAAAGCCATATTAAAATAACATACTAAAGAGCAAAACATGATATTTATAATTTTTTATTTAGCTACAGTCAAATGAACATTACTGTATAAGCATACAGTTTGGATTTGCTTAAGCAAAGTAAGTAGAAGCAGACAAAATTTGGCATTTAAAAACTATTTTCAAATTGAGTTGGAATTATTGGGGAAAATGTGTATTTGATATTTGCCAGGCTTTTTTGTTGTCAACAGCTGAAAATTATTCCAATTTTCCATAAAGAAGCTGGAAATTTCAGGCATTCTTTTTCTCTTATATCTTTAGTACAGGCACCTGATCTTGACTTCTGTAGAGGTGGGGCATTATTATACAACCTCAATGTACAGGGCTAGTTGCTGTGAGGGTATTGCATGTGTCAGGTAAGTTCTGCAACACAATCCAAAGGTAGGCTTGACTGTTATCCACAAACCTTAAATCTTTGACTCTCTTGGTAATTTCGTGAACTTATAAACATCCTTCAGTAAGTCATATGCTTTATAATTAGCTGGATTAAGTTCTAATTGCTTTTGTTAAGAAGTGTTCAATAACTAAACTATAAATCAGGATTTTTTTATTTTGTTGCTATTATGCTGCGCTAAACAATTCTCTGTTGGGAAATGGGAGTGGCTATCTTGTGCACAGTAATATTAGTGGGATATTTATTGGTATTTACTCACTAGATTTCAGTAGAATACTCCCATTTGTGACAACCCAAAATGTTTCATGGGAAACAAAATTATTCCCACCTAATTGAGAGCTACTGCTATAGACTGATAAGAAGCAGAAAGAAAAATTCTACTATATGACATACATTTTGAGATTCATTGAATAGATCCCTGTTTCAACAAATAAATACGAAGAGAAACAACTTCAGCATCCCATAAATGAAGGTAAAAGTAACTGAGGATTGCTTGCAAAATTTAATATAAAATATGTATTCTATTAAAAAAAGAGAGACACACACTTTTATGTCTTAGAGTGAAACTAAATTTGAATTTTTACAGTGAGTAGTTTAAGTACCAAATTGCTATTTTTGGGACTGCCTAGTTTAAGAACCAAATTAGTATGGAAAATGCCTAGTGAATTTCTCCAGTGAGTAGTTTAAGTACCAAATTGCTGTTTTTGGGAATGCCTAGAGATTGAAAATAACAATATTACAAAGAAAATTAAATTAATGTATTGTTCTTCCTGTTTGAGATTTCTGTGCATTTTCGGTGTAGTGTGTTCTCTTAATACAATTTCTAAAATCTCAGTGTATAGCTGAGAAACTTATTTACAATGTCAGTAGCAATAAAATATTTTTCAGAAATACACTCATCTTAAAAGAGCTCATAAAAACAAACACGGGCATTTAAACAAATACAGATATTATAATGTTTTCCATTTTTAAAATAATCTTTATAATTTGATTAGATCCCAGGTTTATGTTTTCTGTGTAGGCATAGGCATTTAAAACATTTTGAAAAGCTCACAAGGAACAAAATTTAAAAGCCCCAAATCAATTAAGTTTATAAGATACCTTTACAAGTGTGTATGTGATATTTATATATAATACCCTTCACTAAAAAGACTTTTCTATTGAAAATTTTGGTTTAGTTTGAGGATAAAAGGGTATTCCCCAGAAGTGATTTCTATTAAAAAAAAAAAAAAAAGTACAACCAAATTGTGAGGGTAAATAGTAAATTGAGAGATGATTAACTGTGTGGTCTCAGGCTTTCCATATCTCTGCTTGTGTGTGTATATACATATACATATATCATGTATATATGTATATACATGATATATATATATATACAAATATTTGTATATAAATATATATTATATTCATATTAATATATAATATATAAGTTTATTATATATAAAATGACATGAATATTTATATATAAATTATATAAATTTACATATATTAGATATATATAGAAATATATATGTTTTATATATAAATACATAAATATAAATATATTTATGTATTATATGTATGTGTATATAAACATATATAAACATGCATGCATGCACACACAGAGTAATTTGGACGGCTCTTTGATTTACTCTCAAAGTGAAGTTTTAACACCTAGGTACAGAAGGAAAACTGATTCTGATTTACTAATTTAAAACTGGAAAGTTATATGGTAGATAAGAAGGATAAATACACAAATGCATTGATAGCTTTATTTAAAAAGTTGTGTAATTCATCATTTTTTGTCTGTGTAGGGTAGGGATGTGAAATCATGAGATTTTACAGAAAATACTTCGCAGAAGATTAGTGAACTACTTTTTGGTAAAATAATAACTTGGCTAACTTACTGTCACTTGGAGCTTTGGTCCTCAGTCTTGCAGAAAAAATTATTTTTTAAAATCTGTCCATGTAGAAATTAATAGACATCAACAGAGTATATAGAATAAGCAGATTTACATGAGACTGATTTAAAAAAAGCAAACTGAATTAGAAACTATTCCATGCTCATGGTTAGGAATAATCAACATCACGAAAATTTTCATACTACCCAAAGTAATTTA
>NW_016107499.1:436463-454103 GCF_001604975.1 Cebus imitator | reverse complement strand
ACTTTAAATTTCATATGGAACCAAAAAAAAGCCTGCACAGCCAAGACACTCCTAAGCAAAAATAACAAAGCTGGAGGCATCACACTACCTGACTTCAACCTATACTACATTGCTACAGTAATCAAAACATGATATTTGTATCAAAACAGAGATATAGACCAATGGAACAGAACAGGAGCCTCGTTAATAACGCCACACATCTACAACCATCTGCTCTTTAACATTCCTTTCAAAAGCAAGCCATGGGGAAAGGATTCCCTATTTAATAAATCATGTTGGGAAAACTGGATAGTCATATGTAGAAAGCTGAAACTAGATCTATTCCTTACACCTTATAGAAAAATTAATTCAAGAATAAAGACTTAAATGTAAGACCTAAAACCATAAAAACCTTAGAAGAAAACCAAGGCAATACCATTCAGGACATAGGCATGGGAAAACACTTCATAACTGAAACACCAATAGCAATAGCATCAAACGCCAAAATAGACAAATGGGATACAGTTAAACTAAAGAGCTACTGTACAGCAAAAGAAACTATCATCAGAGTGAAGAGGCAACATACAGAATGGGAAAGAAGTTTTGCAATCTCTCCATCTGACAAAGGGCTAATATCCAGAATCTACAAAAAACTTAAACAGATTTATAAGAAATAAACAACCACATCAAAAAGTGAGCAAAGGATATTAACAGACACTTTTCAAAAGAAGACATTTATGCATCCGACAAACACATGAAAAAATGCTCATCATCACTGGTCATTAGAGAAATGCAAATCAAAACCACATTGAGATGCCATCACATGCCAGTTAGAATGGTGCTCAATAAAAAAATCTGGAGACAACAGATGCTGGAGAGGATGTGGAGAAATAGGAAAACTTTTACACTGTTGGTGGGAGTGAAAATTACTTCAACCACTGTGGAAGACAGTGTGGTGATTCCTCAGGGATCTAGAAACAGACATAACATTTGACCCCACAATACCATTACTGGGAAAATGTGGCACATACACACCATCAAATACTATGCAGCCATAAAAAAAGGATGAGTTCATGTGTTTTGCAGGGACATGGAGGGTGAAGCTGAAAACCATCATTCCCAGGAGACTAAGACAAGAACAGAAAACCAAACACAACATGTTCTCACTCATAAGCAGGAGTTGAACAATGAGAACACATGAAACAGGGAGGGAAACATAACCCACTGGGGCCTGTTGGGGGGTAGGGGACTGGTGGAGGGATAGCATTAGGAGAAATACCTAAGGTAGATGATGGGGTGATGGATGCAGCAAATCACCATGACATGTGTATACCTATGTAACAAACCTACATATTCTACACATGTACCCCAGAACTTAAAGTACAATAATAAAAAAGAAAAAATATATTAGGATATATGTCTCTGTATCCATTACATGGAAACTTTTCATTCACCTTTCCACCCAGTCCCAGCAGCCAGCATTCAATTTGCTATCTCTATGAATTTGACTACTGTAAAAACCTCATGTGAGAGGAGTCATATAGTATTTGTCTTTTTTCTACTGAATTATTTCATTTAGGATAATATTTTTAAGGATTATTCATGTAGCATATATCAAAATGTTCTTCCTTTTCAAGGCTGATTAATATTCTATTGCATATATAAACCACATTTTGTTCATCTATTAACGAACATTTGGGTTGTGAGTTCTTTATTTATTTTTTTGGGGGGGGGGACGCAGTTTCGCTCTTGCTACCCAGGCTGGAGTACAATGGCGCGATCTCGGCTCACCGCAACCTCCGCCTCCTGGGTTCAGGCAATTCTCCTGCCTCAGCCTCCTGAGTAGCTGGGATTACAGGCACGCACCACCATGCCCAGCTAATTTTTTGTAGTTTTAGTAGAGACGGGGTTTCACCGTGTTGACCAGGATGGTCTCGATCTCTTGACCTCGTGATCCACCCGCCTCGGCCTCCCAAAGTGCTGGGATTACAGGCTTGAGCCATCGCGCCTGGCCTGTGTCTTCTTTTTGGCTGTTGTTTCTACTTTCAGTGCTTCAGAACATACATCTGGATGGAAAGCTGCTGGAGCATACAGAGACACACTCCTAATTTATTATTTTTATAAAGTTTTTTTTTTTTTTTTCCCCAAGTAAAAAGAGCAGATTCAGTCTCTAACTTTTACTATAGTTAACAAGTTTTCTAAAAATGTCTCTTGAAGTGCCTGGTTGAATATAAGAAAATGTGTAATTACTTGATTACTTATTTAATTAGCTAGTTATTTAGCTGGTTAGTAATGCAAAGTACTCTTTCAAAAGATTTTGACAGAAAGGTGTCTATTCATGTCATGACTTACTGTGATACATTTAATTAGGGAATTCTCTTAATTCAATATACTCAAAACCAACTTTTGAGGTAAAAAGAATATTTACTGTAGATAACTTTTTGACAGATGCTAAAAAGCTACAACTTTACTTATCTAATTTGCTATTATGGAAGAGCTCATAAATGGATAATCCTAAACACATTCCAATAAATAAATGGTGCTAGAAAGGAGTAACAAAGCATTGCCAACCTTTGCAGAAAATAATTTTTAAGAATATCACTTTGAAAATTATTATTTTTAGGTTAGTCTCATATAGATTACTTTTGGAAATTTTTTAAAAAAGGGGTATAAGTAAAAAAGAGAGTATAAGTTAAAAAATTAAAAAGCGGCTGGGCGAGGTGGCTCACGCCTGTAATCCCAGCACTTTGGGAGGCCGAGGCGGGTGGATCACGAGGTCAAGAGATCGAGACCATCCTGGTTAACATGGTGAAACCCCGTCTCTACTAAAACTACAAAAATTAGCTGGGCATGGTGGCGCGTGCCTGTAATCCCAGCTACTCAGGAGGCTGAGGCAGGAGAATTGCCTGAACCCAGGAGGCGGAGGTTGCGGTGAGCCGAGATCGCGCCATTGCACTCCAGCCTGGGTAACAAGAGTGAAACTCTGTCTCAAAAAAAAAAAAAAAAATTTAAAAAGAAGAGAATTAGTAAAAATCTAAAACAAGGATACAAATTTTTAGAAAAAATATGAGACCAAAACATCTTCGATCATTATTAACTTTCAAAAAAGTACAAAGGGCACAAATAATAATTATAAAGTAATTTAAATGTTCTATAGCAGTATAGAACATTTAAATAAAGTGATGGAACATTTAAATAAAGTGATGGAACATTTAAATCACTTTAAAATTATTTATAAAATTATAAACATCTGAAGATATATTTTTATGTAAATATACGTGTAAAATAATATGTTATGAGGAAATTTCACATCAGAATGCTATTTTCAAAATTAAATATAATACCATGTATAATTTCATTTAAAAATAAGGAATAAAAACAGAAATATAATGAAAAAAATGAAATTCGAATAAATATATATTGAGGATAAAATTAGTTTCTCAGAGGTATAATTTAATTTTTAATAGAATTAACTGACTCTTAGCTATTTAAGAGAAGGTCATTCATATTTTTATACTTTATCACATATTCGCTGTCTCCCAGCCTCAATTGTTGTTTAAACTTGAAAATGTCTACTTCATAGCATTAAAATTTCATTTCTATAAGTAAAATTTTTATATATGTTTAGATTTATCTTTTATCTGTAATTAATGTATTAATTTAATGTTTTTCCTTTTAATTTTCCTAAATGCAACTGTAATTGTCTAAATATGTTAAATTCATTTTTCAAAATAGGTTTAAAAGGACATGTGGAAATTTAGTAAACGATAAAAAAGGCATTTTAATTCAACTTGGAAAGTATCATCAACTATTTGGATAATATGGTAGACATTTTCAAAATAATAAAATTATACTTTTTCTTTTTAGCACGTACCAAGATAAAATTCGTGGAAACATTGGATGTAATAAATGAATCTAAAGCACATGAATAATTGGAACATATATTTTAACCTTGAAGTAGAAAATACTTTTCCTAAAATGAGCTAAAAATCAGATACAATTGGATAGTAAATATAAAATATTTTCACATAGGAACAAAATACCATTTGTAAAGTAAGGGATAAACGACTGAATTTAAGTAAAGATTTGTATTAGTAACTTATATAACAACAGAAAACATGCTGAGATTATGAGAAAATAAAAACTCTTTAGAAAGATAAAAACAATATGTGTCTTTACTAGCCCTATTCACAAATATATAGTTCACCTCTTTTGGATAATTAAACTGATAGAATTGTAATTCTTTGCCAACTTGGATTTTGTAGGATTATGCGATTTGTTTGGAAAATAAAATGTAGACAGAAATTATATGTATCTGTTTTGAGCTGAAATTACCAAACTCACTACATCATCATTATAATTCGGTAGTCTTGAAAGTACAGGTGAAAATTGAACCATGATCAGCCTGGATCCCTGATGGACTATGATCAGCAAAGTTTCCAGCCAATTCTTGAAAGACATTTGACACAAATAATAATCAAATTATCGTTTCTAAAAAACCACTTAGATTATAATTCAAGTGTGGGCTTGTTTGTTACTACAACATAAACTACTCCTTTCTGATTGATACATAGCAGCTAACAGAAGATTCAACATAAGTCAAAGCCATCTAAAGTATATAACATGTATTTTAGAACATTTCGCAATCACTGTAGTTTTCAGTGGATTATGTAATTTTTCTAGGGGATAAATGTTATGCTTGTGGTGAAACACTAGAATTATTTCACTCTTGAACAGGAATGAAGTCATAGCCAGGGTAAACTGACTCTATGTCTTTATCACTACAAATATCATTGAAAATAGAAAACAGAACCCTGGTCACAGTTTGGATAAAAGGACAGTGAAGAATGCAAAAAAGTGGGAGGTTTGTTTTAAATTCAAGAACTATAGCAAGTCATTGCAAGTGTTAGAAAATCCTAATAATAACTCTGATGGGTTATTATAACATTTCTTTATTCCTTTCCTCAATGTCAGAACTGTGTGAAAATATCCTGATGCTCTGAGACAAGTAAAACCTCTCTTGAGGTTTTTCCTCAGTTATGTTCCGTAAAGAAAATGCCCTATATTTTGTGTTTCAGAGAAATAGTGACAAATTGCAAATTTCTCTAGATAATTAACCCAGGGTACATCTGAGGGATACAATATTGAAGAGCACTTTGTCCTATGCCTCCTTTTCAGGATTAAAGTATTTTCAACTGCAAGTAGAATTAAGTCACTGGAACATTATCTGCAAAACAAAGTAAGATCATTTAATCCACTATTTTTTATATGTTTTATTTAATAGAAATAATTATCTGTGGTAACTATTGGAGATGGAAGTAATAAATGTAGTTTGTTTACATGTGAGGTCAACACCAAATTTATATGATTTTGGATCATTTGTATTGACTACTCAGAAATATGAATGATAGGTACATATTTTTGATTTTTAACTATAATGATAAACAATTCCCTGTTCAATCTAATTATTACATATGTAAACATTGTACAAAATCTTCAAAACCAAGATAAGATAATCAAGTCAAAACGCACTAGCATCATGAGTTATCATCTCTGACTGTAACAGTTTTGATGCCATTTCATTCTGAATTAATTTTTTATATAAAATTTCACTTAAATGTGTACATCTGTCATTTAGAGACAATAAGCAAAAACAATACCTAGCATCTATAATATGTATTTTACATATAGCGTTTAGTATTTTTTTCTCCTCTCTATTTTCCTCCTTTACTTTCTGTATTTCTTCTCTTTTCTTTTTTCTTTTTAAACATTACGAGAGTTTAATTTTTGTGTTTTCTATTCATATTAAGTACATTAAGACTTAAGTAAAAATTTGAGACAAGGAAAGAGTAATCTTTGACTTTCTACTTTATAGTAATTACCGTCTCCTGAATGCTCATTTTACCCAGATTTCTTTAATACCTCACTATAGTTTATGATTCTATTGTGTATTTTTAATAATCTTAACTGAACCATGTATTCTGACATCTAATTTCCTCAGATTTGAATCCCAGTCTCCCCATTTATTGGAGTACTGGTTTAGAAACATATTTTTACCAGAAATTATTATTTTTTTAGTTAAATGAAAGTTTTCCTAACATTTGATATAACTATAGAGACTAAAGAGGAGACATGCAAATTCAGACATTGTAATTGAGTTTTGGCATATATTAAACCAATGTTACCTCTGTTGACAGTTTTTTAGCTGATTAATCTGTGGTGATGGAAAACATTTGCAGCATAAAGTTAAGCTGACTCTTCTATGCAATAGTTGCTGAATTTGGCTTTGGAGTTTATTTCAGCTAAGAAATTCTCCAGAGATGTTTGAAAGAGTAAATAATACATCGTGGGTGTGATTTTGATTATATGCAACAAAACTTCAAAGACATTTGCTTTTATCACCCAAGAGTGAAGTCAGTCAAGAGTGCAATATAATTGGTGACAAGAGTGCATAAAATAGAGTCAAGCTGCCACACAGAATAATCAAATTGCACCTTATATTCTCCATGACTCTTAGAAATGGTTTTAGATACACTAGCTTCCTGAATACTTGGACACTGAGTTTCTTGTAATGGAATTATTATGTGAATAAAAATGATATTTTAGTTAAAACATTAAAATAATAAGTTTTGTTGAAACATGCATAGTAAAGTGCTGTGTAACAAAAAATATAATTCTATAATAACAAAAGTATAATGTGACACGTGTTCATTTTAGTACATCTCCAAATTAATTAATATACAGAATAACATGTAACTCTGCTTGTATCTTAAGCTATGATGACAATGATCTCATGGTTGACAGCCTTATAATGTAAAAAGTGCCATGGCTTACTGGGTTTTTATGAAGTATAATTTTGACATTTACTTTGAAAACATCAGTAGTAATGAGAGGTCACAGGGTCACAATGCAGATTTGAAGGACAATCACAACATATACATTGTGGTTCTGCTTTAAAAAAACAGCAACTTTTAAAATTTGGTCTCCCAAATGAGTGAAATTGGTGCTAGTTTATTTTTGTCATTCTTTTTCTTTTGAATATTAATTTTCATAGTTCATTTTTTTGTTGTTGTTTTGGCATTTTTGAAACAGGGTCTCTCTCTGTCACTCAAGCTGGAGTGCAGTGGCCCCATCTGGGCTCACTGCAATCTCCACCTCTCAGACTCAAGTGATCCATCCACCTCAGCCCCCGGAGTATGTGAGACAACACACATGCCACCATGAGCAGCTAATTTATTTTTATTTTATTTTTTATTTTTTTAATATTTCTGTAAAATTCTTTTGAATTTTTGAATTATATGTTAAGTTCTGGGATACATGTGCAGATCATGAAGAACTGTTACATAGGTATACACATGATATGGTGGTTTGCTGCATCCATCCCTGCATCATACACATTAGGTATTTCTTTAATGTTATCCCTCCGCAATCCCCCTGCCACTTGCTACTCCTCCTCTACCCCCAACCCCCAACAGGCCTCGGTGTGTGATGTTCCCCTCCCTGTGTCCATGTGTTCTCACTATTCAACACCCACTTATGAGTGAGAATATATGCTGTTTGCTTTTCTGTTCTTGTGTCAGTTTGCTGAGAATGATGGTTTCCAGATTTATCCATGTCCCTGCAAAGGACATGAACTCATCTTTTTATGGCTGCATAGCATTCCATGGTGTATATGATGTGCTACATTTTCTTTATCCAGTCTATCATTGATGGGCTTTGGGTTGGTTCCAAGTCTTTGCTATGGTAAACAGTGCCACAATAAACATGTGTGTATGTGTCTTTATAATGGAATGCTTTATATTCCTTTGGGTATATACCCAGTAATGAGATCGCTGGGTCAAATGGTATTTCTACTTCTAGATCCTTGAGAAATCACCACACTGTCTTCCACAGTGGTTGAAATAACTTACAATCCAACGAACAATGTAAAAGCGTCCTATTTCCCCACATCCTCTCCAGCATCTGTTGTCTCCTGATATTTTAATGATTGCCATTCTAACTGCCATGAGATTGTATCTAAATATGGTTTTGATTTGCATTTCTCTAGTGACAACTGATGATGAGCTTTTTTTTTCATATATTTGTTGGCTGCATAAATGTCTTCTTTTCAAAATTGTCTGTTAGTATCTTTTGCCCACTTTTTGATGGGTTTGTTTTATTGTAAATTTGTTTAAGTTCTTTGTAGATTCTGAATATTGGCCCTTTGTCAGACAAATAGATTGCAAAAATTTTTTCCCATTCTGTTGGTTGCCAGTTCAGTCTAATGATAGTTTGTTTTGCTCTACAGCAGCTCTTTAGTTTAATTACATCCCATTTATCTATTTTGGCTTTTGTTGCCATTGTTTTTGTGCTTTAGTCATGAAGTCCTTGCCTATGTCTGTGTTCTCAATGGTATAGCCTATGCTTTCTTCTCCCAGTTTTTATGGTGTTAGGCCTTTTGTTTAAGTCTTTAACCCATCTGGAGTTAATTGTAGTGAAAGGTGTCAGGAAGGGGGTCCAGTTTCAGTTTTCTGCATCTGGCTAGCCAGTTTTCCCAACACCATTTATTAAACAGGAAATCCTTCCCCCATTGCTTGTTTCTGTCAGGTTTGTCAAAGATCAGATGGTTGTGGATGTGTGACATTGCCTCCAAGGCCTCTGTTCTGTTCCATTGGTCTATATCTCTGTTTTGGTACCAGTACCATGCTGTTTTGATTACTGTAGACTTATAATATAGTTTGAAGTGAGAGAGCATGATGCCTCCAGCTTTGTTCTTTTTGCTTAGGATTGTCTTGGCTATACGGGCTCTCTTTTTGTTCCATATGAAGTTTAAGATTTTTTTTTCCAGTTCTGTGAAGAGGGTCATAAGTAGCTTGATGGGGATAGCATTGAATCTATAAATTACTTTGGGTAGTATGGCCATTTTCAAGATATTGATTCTTTCTAACCATGAACATGGAAAGCTCTTCGATCTGTTTGTATCCTCTCTTATTTCTTTGAGCAGTGGTTTGTAGTTCTCCTTGAAGAGGTCCTTCACATCCCTTCTAAGTTTTATTCCTAGATATTTTATTCTCCTTGTAACAACTGTGAATGGGAATTTACTCATGATTTGGCTCTCTGTTTGTTTGTTATTGGTTTATAGGAATGCTTGTGATTTCTGCACATTGATTTTGTATCCTGAGACTTTGCTGAAGTTGCTTATCAGCATAAGGAGATTTTGGGCTGTGGTGATTGAGTCTTCTAAATATACAATCATGTCATTTGCAAATAGAGACAATTTGACTTCCTCTTTTCCTTTATTTCTTTTTCTTGCCTAATTGCTCTGGAAATAACTTCCAATACAACGTTGAATGGGAGTGGTGAGAGAGGATATTTTGTCTTGTGCCAGTTTTCAAAGGGAATACTTCCAGTTTATGCCCATTCAGTATTATATTGGCTATGGGTTTACCAGAAATAGATTTTATTATTTTGAGATACGATCCATGGATATCTAGATTATTGAGAGTGTTTAGCATAAAGGGATGTTGAATTTTGTCAAAGGCTCTCTGTATCTATTGAGATAATCATGTGATTTTTGTCTTTGGTTCTGTTTATGTGATGGATTACATTTATAGATTTGTGTATGTTAAACCACCCTTGCATCCCTACTTGATAATGATGGATAAACTTTTTGATGTGCTGTTGGATTGTTTGCCAGTATTATATTAAGGATTTTTGCGTCAATGTTCATCATGGATATTGGCTTGAAATTTTCTATTTGTACCTCTGCCATGTTTTGGCATCTGGATGATGTTGGTCTCATATAACAAGTTAGGGAAGATTCTCTCATTTTATATTGTTTGGAATAGTTCCAGAAGGAATGGTACCAGCTCCTTTTTGCATGTCTGGTAGAATTCAGCTGTGAACCCGTCTGGACCTGGACTTTTTTTGGTTGGTGGGCTATTAATTGCTGCCTCAACTTCAGACTTTGTTATTGGTCTATTCAGGCATTCAACTTCATGCTGGTTTAGTCTTGGGAGGGTGTAAGTGTCCAGGAATGTATCCATTTCCTCCAGATTTACTGGTTTATTTGCATAGAGTTGTTTGTAGTAATCTTTGATGGTAGTTTGTATTTCTGTGGAATTGGTGGTGATATCTTCTTTATTGTTTTTTATTGCATCTCTTTGAATCTTCTCTCCTTTCTTTTTTATTAGTCTGGCTAGTGGTCTTTCTGCTCTGTTGATCTTTTCAAAAACCAGCTCCTGGAAGATTTGTGTGTGTGTGTTTGCGTGTGTGTGTGTGTGTGTGTGTGTGTCTATCTCCTTCAGTTCTGCTCTGATCTTAGTTATTTCTTGTCTTCTGTTAGTTTTTGAGTTTGTTTGATCTTGCTCCTCTAGTTCTTTCAATTTTGATGATATGGTGTCAACTTTAGATCTTTCTTCCCTTCTCATGTGGGTATTTATTGCTGTAAATTTCCCTCTAGACACTGCTATAAATGTGTCCCAGAGATCCTGGTATGTTGTGTTTTCATTCTCATTGATTTCAGAGAACATCCCTATTTCTTTCTTCATTTCATTAGTTATTCCCTAGTCATTCAGGAGCAGGTTATTCAGTTTCAATGTAGTTGTGCAGATTTAAGTGAGTTTCTTACCTGAGTTCTAATTTGATTGCATTGTGGTCTGAAAGATGGTTTGTTATAATTTCCGTTCTTTTGCATTTGCTGAGGAGTGATTTACGCCCTATTAGGGGGTCAATTTTAGAGTAAGTGCATAGTGGTGCTGAGAAGAATTTATACTCTTTGGGTTTCAGGTGGAGAGTTCTGTATATGTATATTAGGTCTGCTTGGTCCAGATCTGCATTCAAGTCCTGGATATTCTTGTTGATTTTCTGTCTCGTTTTTCTGTCTAATATTCACAGAGGAGTGTTAAAGTCACCCACTATTATCGTGCTGGAGTCTAAGTCTCTTTGGAGATCATTAAGAACTTGCTTTATGTGTCTGGGTGCTCCTGTATTGGGTGCACATATATTTAGTCCCACTACCTGACTTCAAAATATACTACATGGCTATAGCAATCAAAACAGCATGGTACTGGTCCCAAAACAGAGATATAGACCAATGGAACAGAACAGAGGCCTCAAAAGCAACATCACACATCTACAAACATGCGATCTTTGATAAACCTGACAAAAACACACAATGGGGAAAAGATTCCCTGTTTAATTAATGGTTTTGGGAAAACTGGCTAGCCATGTGCAGAAAGCTGAAACTGGAAGCCTTACTTATACTTTACACTAAAATTAAATCGAGATAGATTAAGGATTTAAACATAAGACCTAAACCATAAAAACTCGAGAAGAAAACCTAGGCAATACCATTCAGGACATACGCATAGGCAGGGATTTCATGACTAAAACACCAAAAGCATTGGCAACAAAATCCAAAATAGACAAATGGGATATAATTAAACTCCAGGCTTCTGCACAGCCAAAAGAAACAGTCATTACAGTGAACAAGCAATCAACAGAATGGGAAAATATTTTTGCAATCTTCCCATCTGACAAAGGGCTAATATCCAGAATCTATAAAGAAGTAAACGAGATTTACAAGAAAAAAAGAAATAAACCCATTCAAAATGGGCAAAGGATATAAACAGACACTTTTCAAAAGAAGACATATATAAGGCCAACAAACATATGAAAAAAAGCTTATCATCACTGGTCATTAGAGAAATAATAAATCAAAACCACATTGTGATACCATCTCATGACAGTTAGAATGGTGATCATTAAAAAATCTAGAGACAACAGATGCTGGAGAGGATGTGGAGGAATAGGAACACTTTTATAATGTTAGTGGGAGTGTGAATTAGTTCAACCACTGTGGAAGACGGTGTAGTGATTCCTCATGCATCTAGAAATAGAAATTTTATTTGACCCAGCCATCCCATTAATAGCTATATACCCAAAGGATTATAAATTGTTCTGTTATAAAGACATATGCACACATATGTTTATTGCAGCACTGTTTACAATAGCAAAGACCTGGAACCAACCCAAATGACCATCAATGATAGACTGGACAAAGAAAATGTGGCAAATATACACCACGAAATACTATGCAGCCATAAAAATCTATGAGTTCGTGTCCTTTGTAGGGACATGGATGAATCTGGAAACCATCATTCTCAGCAAACTGACACGAGAACAGAAAACCAAACACTGCATGTTCTCAATCATAGGTGGGTGTGGAACAATGAGAACACATGGGCACAGGTAGAGGAATATCACACACTAGGTTATATTGGAGGTTGGGAGGCTAGGGGAACAACAGTGGGGGCAGGGGAGGTTGGGTAGAGATAACACAGAGGCATGCATGTAGGTCATGGGGGATGGAGACAGCAAACCACCACGGCAAGTGTATACCTATACTAGTAACTGTCCTGCAAGATCTGCACATGTACCCCAGAACTTAAAGTATAATTAAAAAAAATTATATGTGGACAGAAACTATAGAGGTAAAAAACTGAGGTAGAGACAGGAAAAAGGATTAACTAGCAATTAGTACATTAGAATGTAGAATCTCCAAAAAGCCATTTTGATGCAGCATTAAAAATAGATCAAGAAAGCTGGAGATGAGGACTCTTCTGTAGCAAGGATGAGGAAAAAAAATGAGGATGCATAAAGTATAAAACTCTTTCAAACTTTGATTACTGAAAGAAAATGGGATGAGATTTTTTTTGTGAGTCTCATTTTTTGTAATATACAGCGTAATCTATTAATAAAGTTTGTATCTCAATTCTAACACTGTATTTCTTTGTACTTAATTTCTTGACAGCCTGAATTTTCAGAATTATTTTGAGAAAAAAAATCTCTCCTAACATTTATAGGGCTTGAGGCCAAGGGTACAGTTGGAAGTACACATACTTCCTAGGTAAAGGTTTAAACGTTAAAAACACAACTAACAAAATAGTTTATTCATATTGTTGAAAAATTTGGGTTCAAAGTAGACTGTCTCCTAGAAAATCAAAGCCTGAACATGAATGAGGCTGTATGATCCATCCCAGACTCTGTGTCCCCTCTGCCTCTGCCTTTTCTGCATGGGAAGGGTCTTGCTTGTCTGTGCACATGCATCCTGGGTAAAGATTTGTGTGTGCAACATTCCAGCCTCAGGTTCAGTCACTCCACTGTATACAACGGCTGACCCACTCCTTAAGCCTAAAGATGACCAAAATGTAAATGACTCAGAGCTTAACAGTGAATTTTAAGTATTTGATATAAATCCTGACTGTATTTTCACGAGAATATATGATTTGGTTTTACTAATATTAAATGACTTTCTTTTTCTTTTCTCTCTCCTCTCTCACTCTAATGCTTTATTTACTCCCTCAGTTATTTTTATTACACCTTGACAATTAACTATGTAAAGGTTAACAGATACATTTCAAACATCAAAATAGATCTGCATCTAATTCAGAGAATAGTGGCCACGGACTCTGAAAATAAATGAACAAGAAGAGGATGCTTCACTTCACAAGTGTTCTATTATTTAATATTAGGCCAATATCCCCGTTATCACCAAAAAGAAAGTCCATTTAATTTCAGGAAATATTGTAACCTTCAGCATACTTCATATCACTACTTAAAAAACAAGTCTAAGTTCAGTATTGAAGTCGTTTATTACATGATAGGATGTAAGGGGAAAGAAAATGTTCTCTCTTGTAAATAGATGAGACACTTACTGTGACAGAGCTAATTAGGCTCTTGGGAGAATTTATGCACAGCTAATAAGAAGAGGAGCTAAATGTTGTCTTAATTTACCCTCAAGCTCACAAAAAAAAAAAAAAAAAAAGTTGTTCAGTTGTTCATTCAAGCTGCAGTAATTGAGCCCTTAACCCCTCTATTCTGGATACATTACCATGCTAAAATTAAACCATCTCTTTCCCAAAGAGCAAAATCTATTCAGTTTTGTTTTTCCATGCATCTTTGAACATGTAATCACAAGGCATTATATTTAAAGTTAAGCAGATACAGATGATTCTGAATTGTTTTCTATATATGGTACTTTGGTTATGATTTTACCTTATAATATGCAATAACACAGTGTCAAGAAAATTAATAAGAGCCAATATTATGAAGTGGGGTTAAGTAGGTACTCTCAAACAATGTGTGACTGTTAAGAAAACCCCTTGATGTGTGGCATTATCTTTATAACTCAAAAATTTCAGTTTTCTTTCATTCGCTTCTAAATACTATATGTCTCAATAATTTTGATTGCTTCATTTTCATGGACCCAAGAGACGTAAAGAAAAAAGTGAAAAGATAATTTAAAAAACCAATATCCGAAAATATTATTAAATTGTTTCAGTTTTACAATGAGAATACATGGAAATAGGGTGGGGGACAACACTTAAGGGGCCTGTCAGGGGAGGACGTGGTAGAAAGAGCATTAGGGAAGGAGCTAATGCATGCTGGGCTTAATACCTAAGTGATGTGTTGATAGGTGCAGTAAACCACCATGCACACGTTTGCCTATGTAAAAAACCTGCACATCCTGCACATGTACCCCAGAACTTAAAAAATTAAAAATAAAGTAATTATTTTTAAAAAATGCTTATCTCAAAAGGTTACATATTTTGTCACATTTATGTCACATTCCATTGTATAATACCATTTATAAAACATTATTGAAATGACAAGATTATACAGATACAAGACAGAAAATGATTGTTGGGGTTTACGAAAAGCAAGAGCGTGTGTGGGGTAAGAGAACGTGGATGTGACTCTAAAGGAGTAGAAAGAGAGAAACTGCTGGTGTGAAATAGTTCTGTACTTTGTGTACAGCGGGATAAAATGACATAGATAAAATGACATAAAACTATACACACACATTGTACCCATGTCAGTTTTTTTTGATATTGTACTATATATATCAGTGTGGTAATCACTGGGGAAACTTGGGTGAAGAGTACACAGGACTTCTCTGCACTCTACCTTTGCAACTTTCTGTCTATTGGTAATTTTTTTGAAATAAAATGTTCAATAATCTTAAAATATGTTTTAATTTTTAACATTAAAGACGTCCTTTTAAACTCCATGATGTATACACAAAATATAAATAAAAAATAAGTATGTCAAAATGTTAGTAATTTTTTATAAATGGTGTACCTAGATTTAAAATTTTCAATCATCTCCTTTCCCATAATTTTTAAGCTTTCTATAATAAGCATACATGACACTTTCACAAATTTAAATTCTTCAGTGAAATGTATTTTGCATTAAAAAGCTTCAAAAATATAAAATACAAGATATTTTTCTATACAGGTTTAAAGAAGACTATTGCAATCTTTCATTTGCAACTATTCTTTTTGATACTGTACAGTAGAGACTAATGAAGGAAAATTAATTACCTTTACCACAAATTTTAGATACAGTTACAGTGACTGTTTGATAATATGTTCAGCTATCTTTCCCATTGATCTCATGCCAAGGTCACTCTAAGAACTTTTATTCCTGTGAAGAGTTACTCAAGCTGATTTAAAAACACAAATTCGAAAACAAAAAACAGAAAGAAAGAAAAAAATAATAATATAACTATTTTACCTTTAATTTACCAGAACCCTGATCTTCAAATATTAAATAAGGTTTATGAGGATATGTTATATTATAGTCACTACAAATTAGCAGACAATTTGACTTCTATACATCTGTGGTGATCAGCAGGAGTACT
The DNA here is from genome assembly GCF_001604975.1 of Cebus imitator. Taxonomy (NCBI): domain Eukaryota; kingdom Metazoa; phylum Chordata; class Mammalia; order Primates; family Cebidae; genus Cebus; species Cebus imitator. The sequence goes on along the minus strand of NW_016107499.1, from coordinate 438,439 downwards.
TGGTTCTTTACATATCTACGTCTGTGTGGTATAGTTGTGTGTGTGTGTGTGTGTGTGTGTGTGTGTGTGTGTGTGTGTGTACATACTTCTTAAGAAAATATGCACATATATTTTAAGGAAATATACAAAGTATACACCATTTTCCCTTTGGAGCATTCATTGCCTAGAAAGTAAGGCATGTGAACAGATGCAGTGTACTATGTTATGGTCTATAACAGAGATATCTGTAAAGCTGAATGAAATTTTATTGATGCTAACATGGGAAAGCAGCCTTCACAGAAACAGACAATAAATTTGGGTTTTCAAAAAAAAAGAATAAAAGGTTTTTCAAATTGGGTCAAAAGAACATGGCATGCCTGTAAGAAACTTCAGCATACGGAAGGCCTTTTCTGCAACTATTGAGATAGTCATGTGGTATTTGTCTTTAGTTCTGTTCATGTGATAAATCACACTTATTGATTTATGTATGTTGAGACAATCTTGCATCTCATGAAGCCTCCTTGATCATAGTGAATAAGTTTTTATAGGTACTTTTGGATATGGTTTGCCAGTATTTCGTGAAGTATTTTTGTATTGATGTTCAGCAAGTTTATTGGCCTGAAGTTTTCTTTTTTTTTCTTGTACCTCCACCAGGCTTTGGTATCGTGATGATGCTGGCTTCTTAGAATGAGTTAGGGAGACATCCCTTCTCCATTTTTTTTGGAATATTTTCAGTAGGAATGGTACCATCTCTTTGTACCACTGGTAGAATTCAGTGGGGAATCCCTTTGTATCTGGATTTGTATTGGTTGGTAGGCTATTTATTACTGCCTCAATTTCAGAACTCATTATTGGTTTATTCAGGGATTCAATTCCTTCCTGGTTCAGTCTTGAGAGGATGCATATGTCCAGGAATTTATCCACTTCTTTTAGATTTTCTAGTTTACATGCATAGCGGTGTTTATTGTATTATCTGATGGCTGTTCATGTGTCTCTGGGGTCACTGGTGATAAGCTTATCATTTCTGATTGTGTTTATTTGAATATTTTTTCTTTCCTTTTTTATTAGTCTAGCTACTGGTATATCTATTTTAATATTTTTTTCAAAAAACAACAGCTCCTGGATTCATTGATCTTTTAAATGTTGTTTTGTCTCCTTTTCCTTCAGTTCACCTTTGATCTTGGTTATTTCTTATCTTCTGCTAGCTTTGGGGTTTGTTTGATGTTGATTCTCTGTTGCCATATTAGGTTGTAAACTTGAGATATTTCTAGCTTTTTGATACGGGCATTTAACGCTTTAAAATTTCCTCTCACCACTGCTTTAACTACATCTCAGATATTCTGGTACAGTGTCTCTTTCTCCTCATTAGTTTTGAAGAACTTCGTAATTTCTGCCTTAACTTTATTATTTACCCAAGAGTCATTCAGGAGATGGTTGTTGAATTTCCATGTATAATAATTGTGTGGTTTTAAGCAAATTTCTTAATCTTGAGTTCTAATTCCATTATGCCGTGATCAGAGAGACTCTTTGTTATGATTTTAGTCCTTCTGCATTTGCTGAGGGCTATTTCACTTCCAATTATGTGATTGGCTTTAGAGTAAGTGCCATGTGGCTATGAGAAGAGTGTGTAATCTGTTATTTTTGGGTGAAGGGTTCTGTAGATATCAGGTCCATTTGATCCAGATGAAATTCAACACCATTTTATGTTAAAAACTCTCAAAAAGCTAGATATTGAAGGAAGATACCTCAAAATAATAAGAGCCATTTATTACAAACCCACAGCCAATATCATACTAAATTGGCAAAAGCTAGAAGCATTCCCCTTAAAACTGGCAGAGGGCCGGGCGTGGTGGCTCAAGCCTGTAACCCCAGCACTTTGGGAGGCCGAGACAGGTGGATCACGAGGTCAAGAGATCGAGACCATCCTGGTCAACATGGTGAAACCCCGTCTCTACTAAAAATACAAAAAATTAGCTGGGCATGGTGGTGCGTGCCCG
>NW_016107499.1:431513-436353 GCF_001604975.1 Cebus imitator | reverse complement strand
AAAAAAAAAAAAAAAAACTGGCAGAGGACAGGATGCCCTATCTAACCACTCCTACTCAACATGGTAACATGGTATTGGAAGTTTGGGCCAGAGAAATCAGGCAAGGAAAATAAATAAAAGGTATTAAAATAATAAGAGAGGAAGTGAAAATGTCTTTGCAGATGACATAATGCTATGTCTAGAAAACCCTACTGTCTCAGCCAAAAAGCTTCTGAAGCTGATAAGCAACTTTAGCAGGAGGATATAAAGTCTCAGGCTATAAAACAATGTTCAAAATTAAAAAAAAAATGTCACTAGCATTCCTATACAACAAAAACAGGCAAGCAGAGAGCCAAATCATGAATGAACTCCCATTCACAACTGCCACACAAAAAAATAAAATACCTAGGAATATAGCTAAAAGAAGTATTGAAGGACCTCTTCAAGGAGAACTATAAACCAATATTCAAAGAAATCAGAGAGGACACAAAAAAATAAAAAAGTCCATTCCATGCTCATGGATGGGAACAATCAGCATTGTGAAAATGGTCATCCTGCCCAGAGCAATTTATAGATTCAATGTTATTTCCATTAAACTACCATTGACTTTATTCACAAAATTAGAAAAATAAAAACTATTTTAAAATTCATATGGAACAAAAAAGAACCCAAATAACCAATACAAGCTTAAGCCAAAAGAATAAAGCTAAAAGCATCATGCTACCCAACTTCAACAACACTAAAAGGCTACAGAGACCAAAACAGCATGATACTCATATAAGAATAGATACAGAGACCAATAACTGCCTAGTCATATACAGAAACTTGAAAATAGACCCCTTCTCTACACCATATATAAAAATCGACTTAAAATATTAAAGACTTAAATTTAATACTCCAAAGTACAAAAACCCTACAAGAAAACCTATGCAATACCATTTATGACATAGGCATGGGCAAAGACTTTGTGACAAAGATGCCAAAAGCAATTACAACTAAAGCAAAAATTTACAAGTGGGAACTAATTAAATGAAAGAGCTTCTGAACAGCAAAAGAAGCTATCATCAGAGTGAACAAATAACCTACAGAATGGGAGAAGCATTTTGCCTTCTGTCCACCTGGCAAAAGTCTAATATCCAGCATCTACAAAGAACTTAAATAAATTTACAAGATAAAAGGAAACAACTCCATTAAAAATTGAGGAAAGGACACAAGCAGACACTTCTCAAAAGAAGATATATATGCAGCTAGTAAGCATATGAAAAAAAGCTCAACATCACTGATCTTTGGAGAAATGCAAAACAAAACCACAATGAGGTACTATCTCACACCAGTCAGAATGGCTATTACTAAAGAGTCAAAAAACAACAGATGCTAGAGAGGCTGTGGAGAAAAAAGGCATGCTTTTACACTGTTGATGGCAGTGTAAATTAGCTGGACCACTGTGGAAAATAGTGTGGTGATTCCTCAAAGAGTTAAAAGCAGAAACACCATTTGACCCAGCAATCCCATTACTGAGTATATATACAAAGGAATACAAATCATTCTATTATAAAGATACATGCACGCATATGTTAATTGCATCACTCTTCACAGTAGCTAAGACATCAAATCAACCCAATTGCCCCTGAATGATAGATTGGATAAAAAAGAAGTGTGCTATATATACCATATAATACTATGCAGCCATAAAATTGAATGAGATCATATCCTTTGCAAGGACATGGATGTAGTTGAAAGCCATTATGCTCAGCAACCTAACCCAGGAACAGAAAAGAAAATATTGCATATTTTTACTTATAAGTGAAGCTGAATAACACATGGACACAAGGCGGGACAACACACACTGGGACTTGTTGGAGGGTGGGAGGAGGGAGAACATCAGAAAGAATAGCTAACAAATGCTGAACTTAATATCTAGGTGATGGGATGATCTGTGTAGCAAATGATCATGGCACACACTTAACTATGTAACAAACCTGTACACCTCCACGTGTACCCCTGAACTTAAAATAAGTTCAAAATGAAAAAAAAAAAGTTCAGCATATAAAAAGTTACAATGGCAGCATTTCGTCATATATAAATTAAACAAATTGATAAATTTTTAATATCTTAGCAGATTTAAAATATTCTGCTAGGTTTCAAGGTTTATGTTATAGATAACATGTGATCCATGTTCTTTAAAAACATTGCATATGTGTAGAGAGAGCAACATGACAAAATATAACAGGTGTAATTTTATAAATATCCATGACAACACTATGTTCTACATAGTCTATTAGAGCACACAGGAGAGAATGACTACCTCTCTTTTGGGGAACCTGTATTTTTTTTTTATGAACTTTAATTTGTATAGGAACTTCAAAGAAATATTAGTCTGTAAAAAAAGGTATCAATCAGCGTAAGGAAGAATGATTTCAAAATTCTCTTAATGAAAATATAGGGGTAAATGTATCAAGTCCATTGCCTGACTGGTCTCTCAATTCTTTGGATCTTGGGTCTTTCCATTGCACAATTTCAAGGAGTACATTCACATTGTACTTAATGCTGAATCCCTGCATGCACTAATCCCAAGTTTCACATATATATGCACATATATATATACATATATATATGCACATATATATACACACATACACAAATAATACACAAATAATATTTCTAGTATACACTGAAAAATCTTTAAAAGACAAATAAAAGTGAAATAAGTAAAATACTGCAGTTTTGGCCCTAATAGAAAAGTTTTTGTCTATGTTCTAGAATTTTAGTGTGTAAATATCTTTGTAACTATGCTTTAATAATAATGTTAGTACATTGTATTCTTAAGAATATATTTTTATCAATAATAGATAAAAAATATCTAATTTGATTTCTAGATAATTCCAATGTTTTTGGTAATTATAATTCAAAATTATTGACCCAAACTTCTAAAATATTTAAACTCGTCCTTGCCTTTTGGGTTTGCTGATTCTTCTTGTTTGCACTGTATTCTTTTTATAGTTCTTTGGTCTCCACAAGGATCAAAGTTTGATCTCACAAGGGTAAAAATCTAATTTTTTTTTTAAATTCACATGCACAGTACATGTAAACTAAAATGCCACCATATAAATACAGGTAGAACATACTAAAACTCTCTTTATATTGCAATTTCCACACTTTCTCATATTTAGGTAACATATAAAAGCTATCCTATAAACTATAATTATTTTTCTATAAGAATAAGCATATCAAATACCACAACAAATTTACATTTTATTGTTATTAAAATATTCTACATAGATATTCTCTCAACTTTCCTAGTATTACACTATATTAAGTGGAATCAATGTCAGAGATGATCAAATTTTGAAAAGTCATGCATAATATGTTTAATTGCTTTGATGTTATTTCATAGTCATACAGATCAACAGAACAATATTTAAAAAGGGAATTGACATGGCCAGGATTTTTTGGTTGGGTGAACAATTTCCTGCCACAAAAGAGGGTAGAATGGAAGAGAACATCATCTGTGTGGTTCACAAGGTTTCTTTTCCCTTAAATGCACCCACCCACTATCGTGGATCCTTTAGTTTTTAGCGAGATCATAGTTTCATTATCTAAGACCAAACTGAAGTAAAAGGGCAATACCAACAGGTAATTAACATAGGTTTAACAATTAACTAGCAAATAACTGAGGAACTAAACCCTGTAAAGTATGAGGTGGTAAGCAGTAGAATGCCACAATGGTTACTCAAAAGTCTGAGGGTTCGAAAAAAGTCTGCAAACATAAAAGGGAAGATTTCAATACAAGCTGCCCTGATTTGGCCTATTTAACAATAAGCTAATATTGATGGACTTGTCCAAGATACTGTTTCAGCAAGTTCAGAGAATGATCATACTAATTGAACCAGTGGAGGCATCACTTTCCAAAAAGGCTTCTCACAGACATGACTAAAGAAAAGTAGAAAATCCTGATAATGTTGGGACTGAATCCCAGGAGCACTCTTTTTGTTTGGTTGTTTGTTTGTTTGGCTCTATTGATGAAGAATATTTAAACTTTTTTGTCTCATTCAGAGAATTATATTACAGAAAACCTACTGGAAATGACTGTATAATTCACAGCATCATATGCAAGTAAGTCCACCAACAGGGTCCAAGTCACAATTCAACAATTCTATACTAAAAGGAAAATGTAGATAGAGCAAATGAACTCTGAGCACAAAGTAAATTTAGCAAAGGCTCAGGAAATATTCAGTTTGATTTTGTGAATAAGCATATGCAGTATACATGAGAATTACATGAGTTCAGCATGTGTGAATTTCCTGATAAATCTACCACCTCTAAAAACAATAAGGAAATTTAAAAAGTAGAAAATGTGGCCTCTAATCACTTTTTTCCTGAATCATTTCATTCACATCATATGATACCTTAAATTTCTCAAGAAATGAAATCAAACTTCACAAAATAGAAGACACTAAAAATTTAGAATGGATAGTACCTTTAGAGATACCACTCATTCAACATTCATTGAACCTACCAGTGAAAGCCACATTGGTAAATGATGGGTTCACAAAGAACAAATGGCAAGCAGGAAAGAAAAAAATACAAATATAAAAAGGTTATGACAGTTCCCATTTGATGTTTGTGTTGACCTATACTAACCTAATTGCCCCTCAGAAAACTTTCTTGCGGCCTAGCAGCTAAGGGCACTATTGTATGCAATTAAGGTTTCCTTCCTTCCTTCCTTCCTGTCTGCCGTCCTTCCTTCTTGCCTTCCTTCCTTCCTTCCTGCCTACCTTCCTCCCTTCCTTATTTCCTTCCTTCCTTTTTTTCTTTCTTCTTTCTCTATTCCTTTTTTCTTTTCTTCCTTTTTTTTTTTTTT
>NW_016107499.1:402565-431503 GCF_001604975.1 Cebus imitator | reverse complement strand
TTTTTTTTTTGATATGGAGTGTCACTTTGTCACCCAGGCTGTAGTGTGATGGTAAGATCTTGGCTCACTGCAACCTCCACCTCCAGGGTTCATGCAATTGTCCTACCAAAGCCTCCCAAGTAGCTGGGATTATAGGCACACACCACTATGCTTGGCTAATTTTTGTATTTTTAGTGAAGAACGGGTCTCACCATGTTGTCCAAGCTGGTCTCGAACTCCTGACCTCAAATGATCCAACTGACTCAGCCTCCCAAAATCCTGGGGTTGCAAGCATAGGCCACCGCACCCAGCTGACTAGAGGTATTCTTAACCTGCCTTCTACAAGGTCACCGTATAGTTTTTGTTGACAAATCGAATAAGCACTTGACCTCCTGGAAGAATCTGACATTTTTGATTATTTCTCAATTATAAAATAATCTTTCCCTTGATCTCTATAGTAAGTTCTCTCTCAATTTTTGGTGAATGCTATAACTCCCTTATTTCCTTTTGTAATTCTGTGTCCACTGAGCTATAAATTCCAGTTTCTCTTCATTTTTAATTTGTGCCATTTTTGTACCCTTTGAACTGTGTAATTTTTGTAAAAATTCTCTTATATGAACTATGACTAGCTTTGCTTATATGTATGATATATTCATGTCTTTATGTATTTTTCAGTTTTCATATATTTTTCAAGACTAGATAATATCTTCTATTTCTTTCACACCTTTGCTGATTGCCCAGGATAGATGATGCTCGCATTTTAAAGATAAATTCACATCAATAATTATTATTATTTCATTTTGGCAAATTTGAAAATAATATACATGTTAAACAAAATAACTTTGAGGATGCACTTGCCACTAGCTATGTCCTTTCATCTTGTGACATTCAGGCCAAGGATTATGAAAAATTTTAATAATCCAGATAGATAAGCCTTAGAAATTACTTAACTGTCTGACCTTGTAACATTGAGGAAACTGTAGTCCACCAAGGTTAAATGACAAACCTAAGGCCCCAACATGAATGAGTGTCAGAGGTGAGAAAATAATCCATATTTCTAGAGTTATAGCCCATTGCTCTTTAAACCAGTAAAAGATTGCCAGGGAAACAGTAGCACAAGAGTAAGAATGTACGATGATCATAAGGGATTTGCATGAGTCATCATTTATTATTAGTTCCATCCTGTTACCAATTCCCAGAAAAACAATTTTTCTGTGAATAATAGAAAATGAGGTATTGACCACAGTGATTGAAACTAAAACCTCTGAATTTTCTTCACACACACACCCATAAATAAAATAAGTTTTTAGAAAGTAGGTATAGTCATCACAGGAAAATCACTTGTTCAATAATTTATTGTCCTGACTATATTCTCTCTCTTCTCAAGTGTTATACTTAAATATTCAAGTTTAAAATATGCATTAGTGTATTTCAATATTTGTTATATAAGAAATATTTTGTGATTGTCCAGACATTAATGGATCATGACTTACTGTACTCAATGTGTCAAATCAAGTACAATTCACCATTAATGACTATAATTTAGAAAAAAAAAAGCCACTTGTTACGGATTTGGAGAAAAAGAACTGCTGAATGACTCATAAAGAATGCTAATTGCACTAATTTTACTACATTTGGGATGTCACAAAAGCAGAAGGGCTGGTAAAACATTTAGTGGGCTGGTAAATATTTTTCATCTGTTGTTATGGTTGACTGGTAGCATTTAATAAATTTGGCTTTAAAAGCCCCATGATAAAGGCAGTAAAATGTAATATAAGGAGATAATAAGCCAACTAAAGCAAATTACTGCCAAGTAAGATAATTATATTTAGGTTTAAATACATTTTATGCAATAAGTTTGTTACTATATCACAATATTATAGGTTAATTAAATGTAGGGTAAATGTTTAGAAAATAAAGATTTTTTTTTCATGAGATTTAACTTGACAATTTGATTGAATTAATAGAAGGAAAATATTTTCTTAAATAAGACCTATGTTTTTGTTTTTGTTTTTATTTTTGTTTTTGTTTCCAAGATGGCTGACTATAGACACTAGCTACTGGTTCTTCTCAGAAATAAAAACCAAAGTTACAGGTGATCATGGCCTGAGTAGAATACTAAAGGAAGAGCTTCAGAATCTGTCAGAGAACCCATGGGATGAAGCTGGGGTGCAGAAAAAAAAAGGCAGCAAGAGTTTGGAAGATAATGACCCCTGAGGAACTTGTAATCCCATGGAAAGGGTAGGTTGGGTGTTTCTTTACTACCTTTCCACCTGCAGCATATTGCTGACTGTCAAAATGTTGGTGAGCTTCTCTGCACCCCCTAGCCCAGGCACTGCTGTTGGTGGCCATTTGAGAAGCTCTTGGGAGTAGAGCATTTGGAGGCCAGTTCTCAAAGTTTCACTCAGTTTCACCTCAAACCCAAGCTGAGAAGGTAGGCAATTTATTGGTTGTGAAGCCATTGTGGGCTACTGTTCTGCCCAGAGAATCTCAGCCTTTATGTCTCCACATCAATAGATTTCCTGTAAACAACTGGGTAGAACCCACTGAGACTGTGGCAACTACAGGAGACTGTCAAGACCCCGAAGAGCTGCAGGATTTCTGGAGGTCTTGCCCTCAAATCAGGCTACCCCTAGAGGAATGGGAAGTGCAGTGTGCCAAAGCACCCTTTGGGGAAAGATGTTTGTGTACTTCCCCCTGCCTGAGAGTCCCTGCTTCTGAGCAGAAGGTAACTGTGCTCCTACCCACTGGAGAAGCGAGTATGGTACCAGGCTCTAAAGGAGAGAAACAAGGTCCTACCCCAAGAGCCAGATGGCACCAATGACTGGGAATGGACACGGAGAGGGAGTATTCTGCCCCCTTATCCACTGGAACAGACACAACTTTGATCTTTCTGCTTTAAGTTGCTTCAGGGGTTTGCTTGAGTGCACCTGAGGACAGCTCTTCCAAGGCTACTGAAAGCGGCTGTAGCAACACTGAAAATTTTTCCCCCTAGCCCCTTCCTACACAGAGCAGGAGGATTTTTGTAGCAGAGTGTAGTTCAGCTGCAGAGCTGTCTGTTTTGGACCAAGGAAAGAGGTTCTGCCCCAGGACTATTTTGGTGATAGCTGTGGGATGGACATTATCTGCAAACATCAGTTTCATTGCAACCTAGGGATAGAAACTGTCTATCTGAACTGAAGGCCAGGAGCCCTGGAACAGGGTTATGATAGGAAAGTGGACTGCCTTCCTGCCTTCCCAGTGTACATAGCCAGTGGACCACCCTCTTCCATCAGATACATTTGTGCATCTCACCATGAGCTCTCCTTGCCATTCCCATTTGGACCTCTACTTCCCATAGTCTTTGGGGTATCTAAGAGTAGGCCAGCTCTTACTCGTAAGTGCCAACTACTGGACTGGAGAATGAAAAATCTGTTGACAGAGGGCATTGGTGCTAGGTAATGAGATAAGCTTCCCAAATCTCTGCACTTCCATCCCCAAAGAGGATAGTTAGTCTACTCATATTCCCTAAACATTGCTATTACAATCAGCATATGGAAAGTCCCTATGCAAACACTATGTATAAACAAGGAAATCATACAGAGCCGTGTCACCCTGAAAGCAGCTAGAATTGAAGCCAAACAACATAGTTACAGTCATACCCACAATGTGGGGAAATAAAAAAGTCCCATCGAAATGAAACCAAGTTCAAAAATAAGAAGTCATAGCTTCTCCAGACAGAAAACAAAATCTATGTAAAAAACCTTAGTAATACAAAAAGAAAAACATCCCCTAATTATCACACTACTTCTCCAGCAATGGATGCTAACCAAAATGAGAATTCTGATATTACAGATAAAGAATTGAAAATATAGATTGCCTGGAAGCTCAGCAAGTCCCAAGAAGGTTGAAAATCCACACAGTGAAATCAGAGAAACAATTCAGGATATTAATGAAAAATTTACTAAGAAGATCTATATTACAAAAATAGAACTGCTGGAAAAGATTATTGAAGGAATTACTAATTATAATTGAAAACTTTAACAATGGAGTAGACCAAACAGAAGAAAAAATTCAGAGCTTGAAGACAGGTCCTTTGGATGAAGGTTACCAGAAAAAATAATTAAAAATATAAACAAAGCCTTTGAAAATATGGTCTTATGCAAAGCAAACAAACTTATGAGTTATAGACATTCCTGAGGGAAAGGAAAATTGAAAAGCTTGGAAAACATAATTTGACTGTATAATTTAGTAAAACTTCTCTGGTCTAGCTAGAGAATTAGACACCAAGATGAAAGAAGCTCAGAGAATACATGAAAGATTCTGTGCAAGAAAAATCTTATAAAAACATACAGTCATCAGACTATCCAAAGTAAATGTGAAAATATTTATTGAAAGCTACAGGAGAGGAGTGGAATGACCTCTAAAGCAAATCCCATCAGTCTAACTGTAGACTTCTCAGCAGAAACCTTGCAAACTAGAAGATATTGGGGCCTATTGTCCGTCTGCTTAAAAAAAAAAAAAAAAAATACACCCGCCAGCCAAAAGTGTTGTATCCTGCCAAACTAAGATTCACACATGTAAGAGGAAATAAAGACTTCCCCTGACAGGCAAATGCTAAGATAATGTGTCACCATTAGACTGGACCTACAAGAAATGGTCAAACAAATTCTAAACCTGGAAATGAAAGGAAAATATATGTCTCCTAAAAGCCCATGAAAATTCACAGTTCATAGATTTAAAGCAATTGCTCAACTGATACTACAAAGCAACTACAATGTCAGTTAACATTTGATAGTAACAAGTCCCTCACATATAAATATCAATCTCTTGAATGTAAATAAATGCTCCACATAAAAAATATACAATAATGATGAAGTGGATAGAAAACAGGCTTTGCCATATACTGTCTTCAAGATACCTAACTTGTGAGAACATTCTCAGTCTCAAAGAATATGGTGGAAAAAGATATTCCATCCAAAAATACACCAAAAATGAGTAGGAACAGTTATATTTACATTACATAAAACAGACTTTAAACTGCCAACACAACAAAACAGACAAAAAATGTCATAATATAATGATAAAGGGTTCAATTTAACAAGAAGATATAATAATTCTGTGTCTACTGAACACCAGAGCACCCAGATTCATTAAGCAAATACTACTAGAACTAAAAAAAGAGAAAGAGATAAATTCAATAATACTAGGAGACTTCAACCCCATACTGATATCCCTAAGCAGATTATTGTGGAAGAAAATTAACAAAGAAATTCTGAACTTAAACTGGACTCTCGAGAAAGCAGGCTAATAAACATTTACAGAACATTCTATCCAACAACTGCAGAACACACATTTTTCTCACCTGTGCATTGACCATTCTCCACAATAAACCATATACTTGGCCATAAACCAAGTCTCAATAAATTTTAAAAAATCAAAATCAGATAAAGTATCTACTTGGACCACAGTAAATAAAACTAGAAATAAATATCAAGAGCAATTCTCAAAATTACACGAGTAGACAGAAATTAAACAACATGGTCCTGAATGATGTTTGAGTAAACAATGAAATCACGCTATAAATTAAAAAAAAAGGAAACAAATAAAAATAGAGACAAAACATATCAAATCCTCTGGGATATGGAAAAGACAGTGCTAAAAGGAAAGCTTACAATGTTAAATGCCTACATCATATAGAAAGATTTCCAATTAACAACCTCATGTTTCAGTTAAAAAAACAGCATTCAATAAAATTCTACATGATAAAAACCCTAAACAAACTAGGTATCAAAGGAATACCTCGAAATAATAAAAGCTATATACAGTATAACAAATTCACAGCCAACATCATATTGAACAAGGAAAAGTTGAAAGCATTCCACCTAACAAGTGGAACAAGACAAAGATGTTCACTTTTACTACATCTATTCAACATAGTACTGTAAGTCCTAGTCAGAATAATCAGGCAAGAAAAAAATATAAAACATCCAAATTGGAAAAGAAGGAGTCAAATTACCTCTCTTTGCTGATGACATAATCTTATAACTAGAAAACCCTAAAGAGTCCTCCAAAAATCTTCTAGATTTGATTGACTTTTGTAAGGTTTTAGAATACACAATAAATGTACAAAAATGTTGCATTTCTATACACCAATAATGTTCAAGCTGAGAACCCCATCAAGAACTCATTCTCATTTACGATGGCTACAAAAAATTTAAAAAAAAAACCCTAGAAATACATTTAACCAAGAAGGTGAAAATCTCTGCAAGGAGAACTACAAGACACTGGCGAAAAAAATCACAGATAACACAAATAAAAGCAGAAATATCCCCATTCTCATGGATTGAAAGAATCAGTATTATGAAAATGACTTCAATGACCAAAGCAATCTACAGATTCAACACATTTTGTATTAAATTACCAACACCATTTTTTATAGACTTAGAAAAACAATCCTAAACTTAATACAGATCCAATAAGAGCCTGAATAGCCAAAGCAATTCTAAGGAAAAAAAAAAAAATTAGAGTAAACAAAATTGTGTGGTACTGGTATATATACAGACACATAAATCGAGAGAACAGAATATTCAATTCATAAAAGTCATCAATTATGGTATTCCCATAATATAAATGAGAAATCTGACCTTGCGGAGTTTAAGCATGTTGCCTAATTTTTGCAGTTGAGAAATAATGGAGTTAGGTTTCAAAGTGACATTTGGGTCTGGGGTTCATATTTTTATGCCATGCAATGATATATCTTCATATGCTTGGTTCTTCTTCTGCTTTTTTATTTTAATTCAATGGTTCCTTTACATATATACATGAAGCATACTGGTGTATTTATATGCAGATGTGTATACATACGTTCATGTATGTATATATATATATACACATATATAGATAATTGATATCAGTATAATTATTATGTCATAATATCTAATAAGGTAAGTTCTCACCTTAATTTACTGTTTTTACACATATTTCTTGATTATTCTCAGGCAATCCTTATTAATTATAAGATATTTTTATCATTTGTGACACTGGTCAATCAAAAATCCCTTGTTTCTTCTCTATCCATCATCTTTCATGGTGAAGGAGCCACTATTTGAATTAATTTAACATAAATTACTCTGTGCTTGACTTCTTGTACTCAATATAATGTACTTGAGAGTCATCCATTCATGTATAAAGTACTAGTAGTTTGTTTTCTTATGTATGTTTACATTTCTAGCTATTTATTTGATATATCTATTATCTATCTGTTTACTTGTTTTGAATGTATTCCATTCTATGAATATAACACTACGTTTATATCTATTCTCCTCTCCTCCTGATAACAGGCATTTTAATTATTTTTGGTTTGCCATTCTTCTGTAAGTCTTTTTGTAGACATAATATCTTAGTCTTTAGTAAATAACAAGAAATGGCAATGATAAGTCATATGATAAGTATATAGTTTGGTTTAGAAATTACTGACTTCATCAGATGTAGAGATCCACTGCTCAGATATTACATACTAGATACCACTTCAAGAAACAAGCTGCCGTGACTAGTACTAGACTAGAGCATCCAGCTGCAGCATTTTGAGGAATCACCAGGGCATATGAGCAAAGGCTATGGTCTATACAGGCAGCCCTCCCATGAGGACTGAGCACACTAGATGCTGCTGAGTCAGTCTTTGCTCCTGGACTACTCAGTCATCACTGAGACTTCCTTAAGATCAACACCACAATCTTGAGGTTCTTCCTACACATTCTCCTGTCCTTTTGCCCTTCCACACCAGTAGCATGGTCTGAAGTCTTTCTCATTCCTGACAACTTTCTTTTTACCTTCCATAGTTGCAGTGAGGGCATAACCCTGCCATTACCTTCTATGTTCCCCTGTAAAACAAAATTCTATTTATTTGTCTGTAAGTGTGTATTTCTGATATTTTATGTCACTGTTAACATATATTACATAACAATTTTATAGATTAATCATTAGAAATTTCCAAGTCTTTTCTTTTTCAAAATGAAAAGAAGAAGTAATTAATAAATAGCTACCCTCAATATCACACTACTACTTTTTTAGCAGAATATTGAAAACACTTAGTTTATATTTTAGTCTGGGCCAGGTGTGGGGGTTTATGCCTGTAATCCCAGCACTCTGGAAGGCTGAGGTAGGCATATCACCTGAGGTCAGGAGTTCGAGACCAGCCTGGCCAAAATGGCCAACATGGCCAAACCCCATATCTTCTAAAAATACCAAAAAAAAAAAAAAACATTAACGGTGCATGGTGCTGGGTGCCTGTAATCCCAGCTACTTGGGAGGAAGAGGCAGGAGAATCACTTGAATCTGGGAGGTGGAGGTCAAAGTGAGGTGAGATGGCATCATTGCACTCCAGTCTGGGCAACAGAGCGTGGCTCCCTCTCAAACAAAGAAACAAACAAAAAGGAAACCAACACTGAGACAGCCAAGGAGTTAGCTCTTACAGACAGAAAACTTAAGATCAGCTATTATAAATATTTTAAAGGAATTAATGGAAAATATTTTCAAGGAATTAAAGAAAAATGCATGTAAAGAACTAAAGAAAATATATTCTTGACGAGCGAGACAGAGCAAGACTCCATCTCAAAAAGCAAGTCTGTTTTTTGTACGTGCATATATATACATACATGGACACACACAGTCTGTTTGAGATGGCATATGTACGTATGTATATATGTATATACATACATGAACACACAAAAACATATAAACATTAGTTAATATTTTTGAATGAATGTGTAGTTTTTTCTTTATACCTTTACATGATTTTAACTTGAAGAAATTAAACACTGGGTGAATTTTCTAAATGTAACTTCTACTTG
Organism: Cebus imitator; assembly: GCF_001604975.1. Lineage (NCBI taxonomy): Eukaryota > Metazoa > Chordata > Mammalia > Primates > Cebidae > Cebus > Cebus imitator. The sequence goes on along the minus strand of NW_016107499.1, from coordinate 422,693 downwards.
AGAATTAAGAAAAACATGTTTGAGGTTATAGAAATTATTTAATTCTGAAAAAGTAGACTATCACAATGTTAGCACATAAAATAAGTGATTTTTTTACTGCCTTAAAATAATGTATTGCTTATTCCTTTTGTTTCATTTTTGTTTTTGTTCTCGTTTTCAGCTTTACTAAGACATAATTGACAAATACAAATTGCATATATTCAAGATGTATGTGATTAGCTGATATACATATACATTATGAAATTATTGACACAATCAAATTAATATAGTCATTACCACACTTAGTTGCCATTCCCTTGTGTGTGTGCACGTCAGTGTAGTGAAGACACTTAAGACCTAGTGTCTTAAGAAATTTTGGGTAAACAATACAGTATTATTAACTATGGTCACCATGCTGCACATTAGACCTCCAGAGCTTATTCATCTTAGAAGTGAAAATTTGTACCCTTTCAACATTTCCTATTTCCTCTATCCCCCATCCCTTGTCAACAGCTGTTTTACTCTCTGCTTCTATGAGTTTGACTTTTTAAAAATTCTACATATAAATGAGATCATGCAGTACTTTTCTTTCAGTGTCTGACTTATTTCAGCTAACATAATATCTTTTGTAATATTGTTGCAAATAATAGGATTTCCTTCATTTTTAAAGCCAAAAAATATTCAGTGTATGAATATGCCACATAGTCTTTATCCACTCATCTATCAATTAAGGCTTAGACTGTTTATGCATTTTAGATATTACTAATAATGTTGCAGTAGAAATGGGGGAGTAGATACTTATTTAAAATTCATATTTCATTTTCTTTAGGTTTATATCCAGAAGTAAAATTGCTGGAATATATGGTAGTTCTAGCTACATTTTTTTAGCAATCTTCATATAGTTTTCTTTAAAATGCTTTCACAATGAACATTCCCACCAAAAGTGTACAAGCCTTCTGTTTTCTCCACCTCCTTACCAATAGTTTTTTATCTCATGTTTTGATGACAATAGCTATCCTAACATGTCATACCTCACTTTGATTTCATTTTGTATTTTCTTAATGATTAGTTATGCTAAGCACCTTTTCATACACCTGGCAGCCACTTGTATATCCTTGGAAAAAATTTACATTGAGATCCTTCATTCATTTTAATAGAGTTATTTGTTGTGTTGCTATTGAGTTGTGTGTGATTTTTATATACTTTGAATATTAACCCCTTAACAGACATATCGTTTGCCAATATTTTCTCATATTACATAAGTTGCCTTTTCATTTTACTGTTTTCTTTGCTGTGTAGAACCTTTCTAGTTTGATGCAATTCCACTTGTTTATTTTTTCTTTCATTGCTTATGCTTTTGGTGTTATAGCCAAGATATAAATGCCAAGCTCAAGGTTGAGGAGGTTTTTCCTATGATTTCCTCATGGATTTTTACAGTTTAAGGTCTTACATTAAATCTTTAAATAATTTCAAGTTTATTTTTGTATATGTTGTAAGATATGAGTTTAATTTCATTCCTTTGCCAACACTATTGAAGACCACATTTTTTTTATTGTGTATTCTTGACACTCTCATCAAATACACAGCCACAAAATCATGCTGAAAACAGGGACTTCACATCAGTGGGTTATAATATTATAAACACACACAAAAAATACAAATTATTGTTTAGATAAGTTATGAGCTATACATGTGAAGCCATTACAAATAAAAATATTATATTATTCAGTTTTATAATAAACTGTTATTATTCCCATTGATGGTAACACACCTAATACACATAACATTTCAAGTTATGTGAGAATATCCTGGCATGACAGAAAGGTGGTTTAATTTTCTTTTTAGATGTAAGAAAACAAAAAGATAATAATCAATGTGTATTTATTCCAATTGTTAAACTATTGTTACCAAGTAGTGTTTACATTTTATTTTAATTCTCTTCAATTAGGGAAATAAAAAAATACTTATAATAAATTAAAAGCAGTTCATGCAACTAAAAATGCATTTTACTGGGAAAATGTTATAGAAAAATAATATTCTATTTCCAGAATCAAAAATAAATTGTTTTTAAAATATCCATTAAACTATGAAGTTCTGTTGTGTAATTTCATATCATAAAATATAACTTATACTAAGAATTCCAAGACTCACATTCTGTTCAAAGATAAGCTAGAATTTTCAGTTTTGCTTGTGCTTTTTATTTTTCTCATAGAAAGTGTACTAAAATAGCACTTATAATTAATAAGAAAATAATGACATTTAATTCTTTAGGCTTTTAATCGGTTTCCTTTTAAAGCTTTAATTTGCAACTTGTAAACTGCCTTGATACATGCGAAAGTGTCTATTCCTCAGGTAATTTCATTTTTCAAAGTTGTACTTCATGACTATGCACCACTGGTGTTATCTTTTAATGACAGGTATTTTTCTTTGATATTATAGAAGGCAGAACTATTTTAGAAAATTGCTTAAAATGAAAAGGGATACTTTCTATACATATAAAAACTTCTACATTCAAAATCTCAATAGCCTTTGTTTAAAATTAATCTGTGTAATTTCTCTGTGTGATTACTCCTTTAATTAGCAATCACTGACCATCAACAAGGTGGCCATTATCTTTGTGTTACCCTTACCCTTGTCTTTTCTCTTATCCTTCATTCATTAACCTATTTTGAGGAGGGTGAATTACTAGTAAATATTCTTTGAGAAATTTGGAGGAAGATTTTCCATTTCAAGATGCTTGTCAATGAGCTGATAAATGTTCAGACTAAATTACTGATGATTTTTGTAAAGCCTGTGATTCAAAATAATCTTTTGTTTAGCAGTTTTGCTTCAGTACTGACATGGTTCTCTGGAGAAGGTATAAGGAAAAGAGGAGGCTGGAGAAGAAAGGTAGCTCACAGAGTATATGTCAAAAGAATGTGGAGAGAATATATGCTATTTCTATTTCTATTGCTTAGGAACAGAAAGGATGTAGTCTGTTCCTAAGAAATTCTGCTTTCTTAGGTGCTCACAGCCCTATTAATTACTTTGGGGAACAAAATTGAGCACACAAAAACTACTTGGGATGCCTTATTTTGACCAAAAATTGTTTGTGTTAATCTGGTTTTCATATGTGGGAACAATCATGCTAGATAATTTTAATCACTTTGAAATTATTTGCCTTTGAAAAGACACTAGCAATGGCAAGTGATGGATTTCCAGTAGGTAAAGTAAGTCCATGACCAAAAGAGGTGTCACTGATATCTTTATTAATCCTTTCTCCATGCTTAATTAGCAGAATTTACTGAAAAACTGTCCCCAAATCACAGTTATAAACATATCAATTTAAATGTAGATGTAGACTAAACATCTTATTAAAATGATTATTTCTGAAGGTAATTATATTTAATCTTTAAATTTCTATAAAAACATCATACAAACATAAAGACACACACATATACACACAAACATCTACTTTTCCTTGTAGAATAGGAGTATAAAATTGAGGAGTAAAAAATTATTGTTCTTTGTTCAATATGAGTTAATCTAAGGATAGGAAATTTTAGGTGATCTTCTGATTCACTGTATTCAGAAGATTTTGAAAAACTTACTTAGCAAACAGAAATTACTTCTGGACCACTTCTCAATGCAATAAAGCAAATATGTTTAGTTTGAAGAGATTTTTAACTTTCAAATGCCTTCATTTTTATATAGTTATGACAAGCTTACATTTTATTTTTCTATAAATTACCCCTAACATCTTTAAATACATAGTGATATATTCTAGAATTTTATTTTATCCAACATAACTTAGCTTAGGGGTCCCCAGTCCCTAGGCCATGCCTGTTAGAAACCTGGATACACAGCAGGAGGCAAGAGGCCAGCAAGCCAGAGAAGCTCCATCTGTATTTACAGCCACTGGCCATCAATTGCTTTACCACTTGAGATCCACCACCTGTCAAATCAACTGTGGCATTTGATTCTCATAGGAGCACGAACCCTACTGCAAACTAGTCATAGAAGGGATCTAGGTTGCATGCTCCTTACCGCAATCTGATGCCTGATGATCAGTTACTGTCTCCCATCACCGCCAGGTGGGACCAACTAAGTTACAGGAAAATAAGCTCAGGGCTCCCACTAATTCTATATTATAGTGAGTTATATAATTATTTCATTATGTATTTCCATGTAATAATAATGGACACAAAATGCACAATAAACATGTGCTTGAATCATCCCAAAACCATCCCCACCCCACCCCAGTCCGTGGAAAATAACTGTCTTCCATGAAACCAATCCCTGGTGCCAAAAAAGGTTGGGGACTGCTGCCTTAGCTAGTAAATAGGCCAACTTCAAAAAATCAGGAAAGGCTGTAAAAATTATAATTGGAAAAATTAGAATCAGTTTTCATAAAATAAATACTGTGTTCGTTTCTATAATGAATAGATATGTTTATTCACTGGCAAACGGTTTACTTGTATTTCACTTTTGGGTGATTTATCTTACCATTTTTAGGGCTTATACAATTAACATTAATTTTTATATGATGTAAGTATGTTAAAAATCTATAGAACTTGGGTTATAAGATATTATATTGTATATATTTTATTTGATTAGATGTTCATGAATCTTCACATTTACAACACTGTGAGGAGGAGATACTATCAGTTTATAGGTAGGAAAATACATCATACATATAATTTTGTATTTACAGGCATAATTAGGTAGATGAATCATGCTATATACAGCCACATGATGACTAATAGTCAGCACTAAGGTTACTGTCTTTAAAGAAAAGTAAAAATGCAAAGGTATATAAATTAAAATGCAATAATCTCTCTACCTTGTAAAACCCCTTCATCTCTACCCACATACTCTCCCAACCCAGACACACACCCCTACACACACACACCTACACGTCTGTGTGAACTGTGAACGAACATTAATTACTTAGTGGTTTCCATCCCAGATTTTTTACCATACTCACGTTTTATTTGCTTTATTTAATTATAATTTAAATATATCTGACAACCATCTGAATAGAATATAGCTGATATAAGAATTTTAACCATAATGAAAAGCCTTTGCAAATTAAAAATATAATAAATCAAATTAACAATAAATAATCTAATAAATAATACAAATCCCCAAGAGCAATAAAACATACTTATTTTAAAGGTATAGTTTGATCCCATTTTGTAATGGCACACATCCAAGAAGAATAAGGCACGTGGACCCTGGAGACTGAGTAAGGCAGAACACGATTTATTAGGTGACAGAAAAAGTTCTCAGCAGAGAGGGGACCCAAAAGAGGGCTGCTAGCTACAGGTTTACATTCTGTGCTTTTGTGGACTGGGAAGGAAGAGGAGTGCCCTGACTAGCCTGTGAGCCATTTTGGAAAAAGCACCATTCAGAAAGAGACATGACAGTGTAAAGAACCAATTGGAAGCAGAAGTGACAGGTTGGCCTGCAGTCAACTGGGGTCTGGAGTGACATTTTATGCTATGGAAATGAAGACAACCCATGATCACAGAAAGGTAAGTATATGTAAAATAGGTGAAGGATAATGACAAATCGGGAGGAAGTATGCCAAATATGAGTGGGAGTCCTCACTCTGATCCATAGATTTTATCCAGAACTGGCAGCTCAGTTTTCAGGCCTTGGACTGTTCTTGGCTTGAAGGTCGAGTTTTACTGGGCACCCAGCCCTTCCTGCCTAGGAATTCACCTGCCTCCTACCACTATCACTATAATCTGTGTATCAACTCAAGAGTTGTTAAATAATTTGGGTTGTTTTCATTTCATTGTCTATAATGAATGATGTTGAATTAACATACACTTAATTTTATATGTGGACATGTTTCATTTTTCTTCAGCAAATACCTAGGAGTGAAATCTCAAGTTTATATAGTAAGTATATGTTTAACATTTTATGAAATGCCAAACTGTTTTTCACAAAAATTGCACAAATTTACTTCCCACAGAAATATATAGTATTCCATTTGCCTCACATCCTTGCCAACATTGATGTCAGTTCTTTTAATGTTTGCTATACTAGTGTCTCTGTGCTAGTATCTCATTTTGGTTTCAGTAATTTACCAGATGACTGGTAAAGTATAGTGCCTTTTCATGTCTGTATTAGCCATTCATATATCTTCTTTTGGTTAGTGTCGATTCAAATAATTTGCCTTTCTAAAATAAAGTTAACTGTCTTCTTGAATTGTGAGTTTTTTCTGTATTCTGGATAAAATTCTTGTATCAGCTATATTGCCATTTTTTTCCCTGTCAGTTGCTGATATCTAATATATTTCATTATTTCTTTCAAAGTACAAAAGTTTTAATTTGATAAAGTCCATGTAATTAATATTTTTGTCTTTTTATGTTTATTTAAGAAATCATTGGCTAATCTTATGTCACAAAGATTTTATGTTTTATTTCAGAATTTTAATAAGTTAAGGTTTTTAAAATTAAAATCTACTACATATTTTGAATTACTTTATTGTGTGGTGAGATAAGAGTTGGGTTTTATTTTATATTTTTGCCTGCATATATATGGTTATTTCAGCAACCTTTGTTAAAATGGATATCTTAGAATTACCTTTAGTTATAAGAAAATTTATGATCATTTTATTTAACTGAAGTGCATATATTATAATTATATTTAATTTATTATCAGTTTAATTAAATTGTAACTTTGCTAGAAATTATTTTAATAATGTATTTGTGGCTACATTTTAGAGAAATCCATTATTTTTCATTGATTTATTGTTTTAGTTTTTGGCAATAACACAACATTATTAATTATTGAGGTCTTAAAACAAGAAATAGTAAGGCCTTCGATCTTGCTCTTCTTTTTCAGTATCATTTTTACTAAGCAAGATTTAAAACTTTTCAAATAAAATTATAAAATCAACTGTGAGTTTTTGTTTCTAAAATGCTTGCTAAGATTTATTGTCAGTGCATTGAATGTATAAATCAGTTTGAGAAGTCTGGGGATAAATGCCATGTTAAATTATTTCATCTTAAATTTATGAAAATGCTATACTAAAATCATTTTATTATTTCATTTATATGAAGTTCAAGAAAAAGTAAAACTAAACCACAGTAATAGAAATTATAAATGCTCACTCATGAGGACAAAAATTGCTTAAAAATGGCACCAAAGAATTTTCTGGGACAATAGGTACATTTAACATATTGTTTTGGATAGTATTATGTGGGTATGTACAATTGTCAAAACTCATTCAAATATATGTTTTGAAGTTTGTTCTTCTAAAATATCAAATATTTTAAAATTATACACCTACTTATGCTAATGTCAATATATAATTTGGTAATGTTGATACTTTCTAGCTGCCCAGAAATAAAACCTTAATCATTTTGTAATATTATTCTAATATCATGCATAATTCAATGTTATCATCATCCTACCTGTATCAATTAGTGAAATAAATGTATTGCTTTGGGCTATCTATAAGAGGAAGTAGTAACAGACAGTTTTTAGAGTAATGGCAAATATTTAAATAATAGTTTAATCATAGTATATGCTAATTAGAATATAGTGCTTAAGAGTTTCAACTCAGTATAAAACCCTCATCAATGGTACCTTTTGTAATGGTACCTCTGATATCTGTAAAAAATAATATATACTATGAAAGATATATTTTCTCTTCTTTGAATAAGTGAAAATGAAATGTTTTGAACCATTATTAGAAAGTACATCATGTTCATATATTGAAGAAAACTAGATAGGTTTGCATAGAGTAAGGAGTCAAACACAAAAAAAAGTTAGAGAAAATAAAGATATCACATATACTTATTTTGCTTATTATGATTAGTTTCTAATGTTAAGAAATATTTTATACCAAAATCCATTTAAGAAATGGAATTAAGAAATATTTAAGAATGACTGCATGAATCTGTTATATTGACAAAATCGCCTCTATACTGCAATAAATACTTATCTGCTCTTTATATCAAGAAATAAATATATATTGATTTTTTCTGTTGACTCAGTTAACAGAAAATACTCTGTTCGGATAACACCCTGAAATCTTAATGATTATGACTTTAAGAAGCATTAGCCAGACTGTCTAATGAATTTTATTTTTTGTTTTTCACCAGTATAATTAAAAAGTAGAGCCATTGTATGTAGCAGAGCATTTTTTAAATTGTAAATACTAGAGTTTTAGTTTATCCTAAGTTACTAAACTTTATGCTTTAATAGGAACATCACTTATTTAAAAGTAATTACCACTTTACTTTGGAAAGTAATACCTGTACCTCATGTTTCATGTTTCACTCCATACACAGGATGAATTTTTAATATGAGATGATAACAGATGAGAGATATTAATAAAAACAGAATATGGGGAGCTAGATGAGACAAATGAGACTTATGTGATTCACCAGAGCATGAACATTGTAAACCATGGTGTATAGAGCTGAAACCTTAAAACAAACTCAACAATAATTGGGATAATCTTGTCTTCCAAAAAACTCATCAGGCTGATTCTATGCTACAGGAACATTTAATCATTAACAGAGCAGCCTACCAAGACTTTTACGGTAGAATATAACACAAGTTCTCCTGACAAGTGATGCTACACATCCTAAAGTCTTAAAATATCATGAGTAATCAATATTTAAATATTAATAATTTCATTGTTCAGTTATTCAATGTTCCAAAAGATAAACAGATATAAAAATAAATAAACTTTTTAAAAATTTAAAACATTTTAAACTAAGATTTAGATAGTTTTAAATAAAAAATATCAACAAGAATCTGAAATATTTTACCTTAGGTGCTTGATATCTCATGTAAGGGTGTTATTTAAGAGGGTTTGTTTAATTGTATGTATGTCTCTCTTTCTCTCTGTCAACCATGTTAAGAGCCATAATCATTAAATTAATTTGTTTTATCATTTTAAGACTTGGTGAAATTTTTCATAATTATCATAGGTTATTCATTTTAATTATAATATTAAAATATTTATCGTGAAAATGTTATATATTGTGAAACTACCACCTTAAATACAAAGCATATCAAATTGCTCAGTAGTAAAAAAAGATTGAGAAACATGAAACAAAAATAATGTATTCTGTTTGAGAGAAAGTCATCAAGAAACATCTGCCTCTCCTAAATATAATTAGGTAATCAGCTAAAATGGGCCATGTGTTATTAAGTAACTCTTCTTTAGTATATTTGCATTAGGTCTCTAATCACTTGTGAAGCACTAGTTTCCATGAAGTGTGACATGGCATTATTAAAAGAAAATTGTTCTTAGATGTTTTTTCTTTTTTTAAAATGCCTTTTAAAAAGCACTTTGTAAAATCATGAAAATATTGAAAACACGTGCAACATACTTTCTAAAGTCAACATGCCTGTAGTACATTTCCTTTTATATTATTTTATTAGACTCCAAAAAATAACCCTCTCAGTGAAGGTCCCAATGTGTAGCTTGATTTATTATCTCTTTTTTCCTGTTTTTCATTTCATCTAACTTTTTCTTCTTTTCTCCCCCCAAAAATTCCTATTGAAGCACACCAATTATGATATTAATTATATTTCCCTTAAAAAAGAAGTTTTTGTAATGAAATTCTCTAACATAAATAGTATAACACTAATGTAATACTTCTAATTTTTTCTTTATTATTTAAAATAAAAATGAAACTGTGTTTCAGTCTGCTAAACTAGACTTATGCCTTGAATCTTCTTTACTTTCCATGCTCAAATTTTAATCTACAAGTGTCTGGCACACAGTGCATCCTGTGCTGCACAATGGTTCAAAGACCTAAGAGGGAATGGCCGGGGATAAAGAAAGATACACAGACAAACATAGAGAGCTGGGCCATGCAGTCCAAAAAGCTGATGATGTCAGTCTCTTCAGCCCAACCTGCCTCAGAGCACTTTATTTTATATGTTCACAAAGCATGTATCAGAAGGAGGGTGAAGTTACTTAGAAGAGCCTGTGGTTATAACTCTCATACTTGAGTCAACATACTTTAGCTAACAATTATCTTGCATCAAGGCCAGTGAGAGCTGATTATCTTTTTCTAGGTCTCTCTGCTCTTCTCTGAGACATACACATTCCCCTATTATGGTTTTGCTTCTCTGGAGTTTACTCAAAGTTAACAGCAGCCTTGCTGCTGATTCCCTCAGAGAAGACGGGCTACTCTGGCTCTCCACACAAGTGTTTGAAAGTCATTTGCCTTGAATGGCCAAAAATCTCTTTGCCACAGCTATGGGTCAGATTCAAGTCTTAACTATTTCATACCCAAAATGGTTTCCTAGTCACAAATATGTAATTCGCTATCTCCCATCACTCTTCCCTTAGAAAAAAATTATTTATTGTCAAGTTTCCCACATTAATTTGGTATATAAAATAGTTTATGTGTAATAGATTAAAACATATGGAGTATACCAAACACATTTTTACTGATCCACCAAAACTAATGATAGACAACATATAATTAATATAAAAATAAATGTGAAATAGTGTTAGAATAAAAGAATTATTAGCAGAAATAAATTGTGAGACATTTATAGAAAATAGAAAGGATGTGGGATCATGTTAACGAAAGCAGCCCAATTGTCTCATAGAATAGGTGTTTATATTTCAATTGTCTCATAGAATAGATGTTTATATTTCTTTGGAAAAAAACATAGAAAGTGAACATCCTGACTGGGTGAGGTGGCTCATGCCTGTAATCCCAGTATTTGGGGAGGCAAAGGCAGGCAGATCATGAGGTCAAGAGAGTGAGACCATCCTGGCCAAAATGGTGAAACCCATCTCTAATTTCTGTTTTCCCACACATGATTACATTTCTTCTTTGCTACACAAATTGCTGATTTTAGTTGATTGAGGTTATAGATTTGAGACTGATCTCCCATATCCTTGGCAGCAGCACCTGAATGAAGCCTTCTCCCCTGGCAACAATCATTGTCTTCATGATTGGCTTTCTGTGCAGTAAGCAGCAGGGCATAGGCTGAACCTCTGTGTTCTAGTCATTAACATGACTAGAGGAAACAGTCACCCAGATATATGTGTGAGAAAATACTAACACACAGGGAGAAAATAAAGAATAATTCCAAGATCATAGTGAAGAAATGTGAAGAGGTTGAGATGACCATAGTGAAACGGTTATAATACTTTTATTTTTTAATATTTCTCATGAAGAGATTGTATAATTCTGAGAGTATTTGAGAAAAATCTAGGGAAATAAGAAGAAAGAGGAAAATAGTTATCATACTCATTTGTTCTCAAAGTGTGGCAATAGTGGGTGCCAATTTGCACTGAGCCACAAGAAACACTTCCACTAAAAAGACAGCTATATATTTGCAGAAGATTCATATGCAAAACAGTTATCAATACAAATAAAATAAACCACTATAACTTATAAATATAGAAGCTAATTTGTAAACAAAAGCTAGCAAACAAATACAACACTTGTTTCTAAACAGACATGACAAAAAGTATCTACACTTTATCTCAAAAAACACCTTCTCCCCATAAAATATATAGATATTGATATGTAAATCATGTATGTATAACTGGCAAAAAAAAACACATGAAATAATGCTTTGCATCATTATTTATCAGAGAAAGGAAAATAGAAACCTCTATGAATTGGCAACATGTGCTCACTAGACTGCCTATATTTCAGCTTGACAATACTATGTGTTGAGAAAATAGAAAAGCTGAAACTCTCAAACACTCCTGGTAAGAATGTAAAATGATACAGCCACTTTGGAGTCATGGTTTATAATTTCATTTAACATATGATCCAGCAGTCTTTTATAAGTTTTATTTTGCTGTTAATTGACACATAAGAATTGTACATTTTTGTGTGGATTCAGTGAGAGCTCTTAATATATATGTACATTGCAAAACAATCAAATCAGTGTAATACCCATAATCATCACCTCAAATATCTGTCATTTCTTTGTGCTAATAAGATTCAAAATTCTCTCTTCTACCTATTTTGAAGTACACAATGCGTTACTATTGACAATAGTCACTCTACAGTAAAATACAATACCAGAATTTATTTCTCCTATTTAACTATACCTTTGTACCCATTTACTAACCTCTCCCCATCTCTTCCCACTTTTTCAGCATCAAGTAATCAGTATTCTACTCGCTACTTCTACAAGATCAACATTATTAGCAATAGTGAATGGGAGTTCACTCATGATTTGGGTCTCTGCTGGTCTATTGTGGGTGTAACGAGATGCTTGTTGGGAAAACTGGCTAGGCATGTGCATAAAGCTGAAACTGGACCCCTTCCTTATATCTTACACAAAAATTAACTCCAGCTGGATTAAATACTTAAATATAAGACCTAACACCATGAAAAACCCTAGAAGAAAACCTAGGCAATACCATTCAGGACATAGGCATAGGCAAGCACTTCAAAAATAAAACACCAAAAACAATGGAAACTAAAGCCAAAATGGACAAATGGGATCGAATTAAAGAGCTCCTGCACAGCAAAAGAAACAATCATAGAGTGAACCAGCAACCAACACAATGGAAAAAAATTTTTGTAAGCTACCCATCTGACAAAGGGCTAATAACCAGAATCTACAAAGAACTAAAACAAATTTACAAGAAAAAACAACCCCATCAGAAGGTGGGTAAAGGATATGAACAGGCACATTTAAAATGAAGACATTTATGTGGCCAACAGACATATGAAAAAATGGTCATCATCACTGGTAATTAGAGAAATGCAAATCAAAACCACATTGAGATACCATTTCATGCCAGTTAGAATGGTGATCATTAAAAAATCTGGAGACAAGAGATGCTGTAGAGGATGTGGAGGAATAGGAAAACTTTTACGCTGTTGGTGGGAGTGCGAATTATTTCAAACATTGTAGAAGGCAGTGCGGTGATTCCTCAAGGATCTAGAAATAGAAATACCATTTGACCCAGCAATCCCATTACTGGGTATATACCCAAAGGACTATAAATCATTCTACTATAAAGACATATGCACATGTATATTCATCATGACACTGTTTACAATAGCAAAGACCTGGAACCAACCAAAATGCCCATCAATAATAGACTGGACAAAGAAAATGTGGCACATATACACCATGGTACATTACACAGCCATAAAAAATGATGAGTTTGTGTCCTGCAGGGACATGGAAGAAACTAGAAACCATTATTCTCAGCAAACTGACATAAGAACAGAAAAGCAAACACGGTATGTTCTCACTCATAGGTGGTTATTGAACAATGAGAACACAAGGACACAGGGAAGGGAACATCACACACTGGGGTCTGTCAGGGGTTGGGGGGACTAGGGGTGGTTAGGAGAGTGGGGCGATTGGGGAGGGATAACCTTGGGAGAAATACCTAATGTAGTTGACAGGAAGATGGAGGCAGCAAACCACCATGGCATGTGTATACCTATGTAACAATCCTGCAAATTTGCACATGTACCCCAGAACTTAAAGTCTAATAAACAAACATATATATAATAATTTATATATATAAATATATATATATTTATATATATATAAATTAAAAGAAAAAAGAAACGCTTGTGATTTTTGCACATTGATTTTGTATCTTTAGACTTTGCTGAAGTTGCTTATCAGTTCAAGATGTTTTGGGGCTGAGATGGTGGGGTTTTCTAAATGTAAAATCATGTCATCTGCAAACAGAGACAATGTGACTTCCTCTCTTCTCATTCGAATTCACTTTTTTTTCTTTCTCTTGCTTAATTGCCCTGGCCAGAACTTCTAATACTATGTTGAATAGGAGTGGTAAGAGAGGGTGTCCTTTTCTTGTACAGGTTTTCAAAAGGAATGTTTTCAGCCTTTTTCCATTCAATATAATATTGGCTGTAGGTTTGTCATAAACAGCTCTTATTTTTAGATCTGTTGCATCAATACCTAGTTTATTGAAAGTTCTTAACATGAAAAGATATTGAATTTATCAAAGGTTTTTTCTGCATCTATTAAGATAATCATGTGGTTTTAGTCTTTGGTTCTCTTATACAATGGATTATGTTTATTGATTTGTATATGTTGAACTAGTCTTGCATCCTAGGGATGAAGCCAACTTGATCATGGTGGATAAATTTCTTGATGTGTAAATTAATTCAACCATTGTGGAAGACAGTATGGTGATTCCTCAATGATCTAGAACTATGAATATCACTTGATCCATCAATCCTATTACTGTCTATATACCCAAAGGAGTATAAATTATTCTATTATAAAGACACAGGCACACATATGTTTAATGCAGCAATATTTATAATAGCAAAGACATGGAACCAACCCAAATGCCCATAAATGACAGTCTGGAAAAAGAAAAGGTGGTGTATACCATGAAATACTATGCAGCCATATAAAGAAAAGAGATCATGTCTTTTGTAGGGACATTGATGAGCTGGAAGCCATCATCGTCCACAAACTAACACAGGAACAGAAAATCAAACTCAGCATATTCTCACTCATAAGTGGTAGTTGAACATTGAGAATACATGGACACAGAGAGGGGAACAACACACACCAGGGCCTTTTGTGGGGGTGAAGGCTGAGGGGAGGGAACTTAAGAGGACAGGTCAATAGGTGCAGCACATCACCATGGCACACATATACCTATGAAACAAACCTGCATGTTCTGAACACGTGTCCCATTTTTTAAGAAGAAATAAAGAAAAAAAAACTATTCATTTTTGCATGTTGATTTTGTATTCTGCAACTGTATTGAATTTGTTTATTCTAAAAACTTTTTGGTGGAGTCTGTAGTTTCTAAATTGCATTTCTTTCTTTTGCCTAATTACTCTGGCTAGGACTTCCAGTACAGAGTTGAATACAAGTAGAGTTAGTGGTTATCATTGTTCCAAATTTTAGAGGAAAAGCTTTCAATGTTTCCTCACTTACTATGTTAGTTTTCATACGTGGCTCTTAGTTATTTTCCTTTATCATGGAGAGATATTGAATTCTACTGACTGCTCTTTCTGGATCTATTAAAATGTTCATATAGCTTTTGTCCATAATTCTGTTAGTGTAAATGACAATTAGATAAAAATAATTTATCTTCACACTTACAAAATATTTCAATTAAAATTCAAAGACAGATTCAAATGCTGAAACAAAAGGGAAATGTCATTATTATTTAAGAAAGTTGTTATATATGAAGAGGTATAATATTACTTGATATTAGCCTATAATAAATTAATGATATATACTATCAATGCAAAAGCAGTAACTTTTTAGCAAAGAAGGAATTGTCATAAAAAGCCAATTAATAAATAAAATATTAAAATAAATTTAAAAATTATGAAAAAAGAAAAAATCAATTAGTATAGTCTCTCATTTTTGCATGTCTCCAAAGAATTGTACAAGTATGATTTACTTTTGGCCAAACTCTGGAAAATGTGGTCCTCACTAGGCATAAAAATGCCAAGAATGATAGTGTGCACCTAGTTTTATTGTTCGGGTTCTAAACTGTGATTGCAATGAATGGTTGTGCAGCAGAATGTGAAAAATGCTCCATAAGAGTTTTTAATTCTGATACTCAACAGACTTCTTTGTAGAGAGAAATTTCACATGTTTTCATACCTGGATGCTGGATGGAAGCAAGTTCTAAGTGGCTTCAGACAGAAAACTACTCAGAAGCCTGCATGTGACCACTGTGACTTCACCCAATGCATGTATTTTTCTTACATTTCTAATTTCTTTGGTATAACAATCTTTAGTCATGAGCATAATCTGTGAAATAGTCATGTAAGGCCTTCAAGTAAATCAGTAAACTTCAGGGTGGTCTTATTACCACCAAAACACAAAGACAGATGGAGAAAAGAGTAGTGATAGAAAATATCAAAACACAATCATATTAAAAATTCCATTAATTATAAATGGCTAAAAAACTCAACTGAAAAGCAGAGATTATATTGGCTTAAAAAAAAAAGAGCACACTCTATGCTATGCATAGAAAGCTTATTTTAATTAACAAGACATAGATATAAATAAAACAATAAAAATATAACAAAAAAGAAATATAGTGGAAATATTGACATAAGTCAAATTCTCAAGGATAACAGGTGGCATTACATAGAAATAAAGAGCTTATTTCATTAACATGATTTGAAAAAAAAAGTTTATATACTTTAACCACCCACAAAATATATAATAGGACTGATAGGAGAACTAGAGATATTTGTAATCACATATTTCAGCAACTTTTCACTAATTGATAAAATAAGTAGATAGAATGTTAATAAGTTTGAAGATAGACTCATTTTTAACTATCACTATTTTTTTCTTTAAAAGTAACTTTTATGGAAAACATATGTATTGGTTATGTAAATTCACACTCTTCTATTGCCTGTGATATAGTTTCTGTATGTTGCTGATGCAGAGATAAATTCTTGGAATAAAAATATTCAATTTAAGTTGATGCACTTGTTAAGAGCAATTCAGAGATTACAGTTATTTGCATTCATTCTCAGTTACAATGTATATCTGAAGAAAATACCAATACAGTTTCTTTCAGCCTATCATCTGGACCAATTTTCTTCACTGCACTTCTGCATATTTTGACAGTCCTAGCAAATATTATATGGGAATCTATGCCAATAATCAGAGAGTAATGAAAAATCATAAAAGTACTTTCNAAATTAAAAACTATTTATAATTTTATTATTTTATTTATTATTTATTTATATTTATTATTTTTATCTGGTAAGCAATATTTATTATTAGATTTTCATTGTTATACATAATTATTTTTCAATGACTTCAAAGTAAATATCTCAAGATTGTGGAAGTACAGAATGCTACATACTTTAGACATAAGAGGAATCTATCAAACGTATTATTGCCTCATTACCAATTTAAAAGGAAAAAAAAAACATGGGTCAAATGGTCATTTATAGTACAATTAATGGATGACTTGAAAATTATAAAATAGATACTAATTTTTAAAAATCAATTATTAATATTTTCATAGTGATGGATGATTTTTAAATAATATTTATAAACAAGTTGGAATATATAACTATATCTACATATGCCAATCTGCTACTATGGAACTAGGGTATATGGGGCAAACCTGGACAAAAAACATATACACATTTCAAGTTTTTTTACGCATGTATACAGATGTATATTTCGAGTTTAAGTAAACTTGAACAGAAACACACACGTCAGGCCATGTTCATTTGTTCACTCTAAACAACTTGATTTAAATATGCTATAGAATTAATGAGCCCATGCAAGTAATAGTAATTTATCAATAATGATTTTAAGGTATTTATGGTACAGTCAGTACATATATCACCTTCAGGAACTCATGTATCACCTCTTCCTATTCAGTTTCAGGAACCATCTGTTCATGCTACTTATCATCAAATGTGCCATTCATAACTAACTTCATATCTATCGCCACAAACAAGAGTTAACAACACTGTAATTACTCACAATTTCTCGATTATTCAAACCTATTTATATTGAAACAATATATCTTCTCTTGCCTCTGCCTCCTAAGTAGCACTGATTTGGTGCTGTCACATCATTATTCATCCTACTGCATCATCCAGCATGCATCAATGAGTATAGACTTTTAAATGACTCTCAAGGATTGCTGCTAAGTTGTATTGTTGAATCTCACAAATGTAGATCTTACACAGAATATTCAGAAAAATGTCAACTCAAATTCATTTTCTAGTCATGTTTAAATTTACCATTTAGAAGTTCACAGTGTAAATGCAGAATGCCACATCTTCCAACTGTCTTCTCTTGAACTTTTTGGCATAATCACTGGATTCTTAGAATACAGTATCTTTCAATCTTGAATATTCCCCTGCCTTACACTCACCACCATCAATTATAGAGATAAATAAGAGATCCGTAGGCAAAGAAAGCAACTTGTTTTCATTTATTGTAGAGATGTCTGTCCTTTATCCAACATAGGTTAAGAACATATGAGATTGCCGTAACTGTAATGAAAAGAGATCATTAATTGGAAATGTCCATGAGTGACATGCAGATACAGCTTTGAAAGCCTTCAGAGAAAGTTGGCCCAGCCACTCACAGTACTGTGAGTTCCTGTTCCAGCTTGAGGCAACTCTTCTGAACACCACCACTGGTCCTAGGCAGTTTCAGTCACTGGAAGGAAGTTTAGAACGTTTTGTTTCTCCCGTGGACCAGGGCACAGGATACAGTTCACACTTTTCTAGTCAAAAGGCAGAATTTTACCTATTAATTTACAGTAATATAGAACTAGTATTGTTATCAAGGGAAAAAAATGTGTACTTTTTAGGAAGAAATCTATAAATGTTATAAATACCGAAGATGCTTTTCCTTCCTCTTCCATCATTATTCTAGCCATATAAACAGAATGGTTTAATTTTGTTTGTAATTATGTTTATTTTACAGAGGAATATCATTAGTTAAGGAAGAAATGTTCTTTAAATCTGATTCTCTATCATATTCATATTAAAATTTTAATAAACACCCATGGGCACGTCTATATACCCTCATAGGCAAAGGCCTGCTACATTTGAGTGTGTAGGCAATGCATAGCTGCATGAGTCCACACTGGACGTGTGTGCCTGTGTGAACACACACAAAGACATTTTGGAGGTAAGTCTGTGGGCTCACCTCGTGGCAGCCTCCGAACAGAGTATTGGTAACATGATGATCAGACTCCAGAATCTGACCATGACACCTGAACAGAAGGTAAGGTAGAAAGAGTACTTTTACCTTCCCTAATTGGAGTTAACTGCATATATATATGGGAGTTATATAAATATACATATGTAACTCCCATATATACATATATAAGTGTATATATGTATATATACATTATATACATATGTACACATATATATACATATCTAAGTATATACACATGTGTATGTATATACATGTATATACATATATATACATATATACATATACATATATATGTATATACATGCATATATGTATACATATATATTTATATAACTCCCATATATGTGTGTGTATATATATGGGATTTGTATAAATATATATAAATATATATATATATGTAAAGAGCAGTTTATTAAGTGTTAAATTACATGACCACAATGTCCAAAAAGAGTTTGTATGCAAGCTGAGGAACAAAGAGAGCCCCAAGTCCCAAAACTGAAGAACCTGCAGTCCAATGTTCAAGGGCAGGAAGCATCCAGCATGAGTGAAAGGTGTACGCTGGGAGTCTATGTTCATCTCGCCTCTTCCCGTTTTTCTGCCTGCTTTGTATTTGCTTATGGCTTATTAGACAGAGTCCACCCAATTAAGGCTAGATCTGCTTTCTCCATCCAACTGACTGAAACGTTAATCTCTTTTAGCAACATCCTCACAGACACATCCAGGTTCAATTATTTGTATCCTTCAATACTTTCAAGTTGACACTCAGTATTAACCATCACACCATTAATCAGGCATCTTCTCCAATGATGCAAAAACCTCCCATCCAGCTCCACCTCCAACAATAGGAACTACATTTCAACATGAGACGTGGGCAGGGCCAAATCTCCAAACTGTATCAGTATGGGTATTAGGCAGGGTTCTCTAGAGGTATATATCTAAGAGGATTTTATTAAGGAGTATTAATTCAGATGATCCGAAGGTGAGGTCCCACAATAGGCCATCTGCAAGCTGAGGAGCAAGAAAGCCAGTTCAAGTCCCAAAGCTGAGGAAATTGTAGTCTGATGTTCAATTACAGGAACTATCCAGCATGAGACAAATATGTAGGATGGGAAATTAAGCCAGTCTAATCTTTTCAGGTTCTTCTGCCTGTTCTTCTGACCACTCTGGCAGTTGATTAGATTGTGCCCACCCAGATTGAGGGTGGAGCTTTCCCCAATCCATTGACTCAAATGTTAGTCTCTTTTGGCAACACCCTCACAGACACACCCTGGAACAATACTTTGCATCCTTCAAAATCATGTTGGTACTCAATATTAACCATCACATTATGATAAGAGTAAAATAAATACATATGCTGGCACCTACTTGCATTTTATAAATTTTATTTTTTTATGATGTAGAATGCCAGAAATTACTCAATACATGTAGTGCAGAAAACTGAAAACAGAGGTACAGTAGGGTAAAAGTTAATATAAATAATAAACATGAGGCCTGTTTGTAAATAATGATGCAAAAAAAA
>NW_016107499.1:312748-402530 GCF_001604975.1 Cebus imitator | reverse complement strand
AAAAAAAAAAAAAAAACTAACCTTCACTGAAGTAAATTCAGCATATGAAGACATATTACAGACTGGTTAATTAGAGGAATAAAGATATAAACTAAACTTACAAATAATCTGGGCCAATATTGCATGTTTTCACAACAGCAACATCATGACAACACTAAAAATGATATTTTGTACTTGAAATATCACTAATATATATACATATACATATGTATATATATATTCAGTATCTAGTATTTAAAACTTACTTTTATAGTAGCGATGTTTAAAAATCTTTATGGTAGGTATAGATGTATATATCTATGGGGTATGTGAGATATTTTGATACATCAATATAATGCATAACAATCGTGTCAAGGTAGATGGGGTAGCCATCACATTAAGCATTTATTATTGCGTGTGTGTGTGTGTGTGTGTGTTACAAACATTCCAATTATACTCTTATTTTTAAATGTACAATAAATTATTGTTGGTTCTAATCACCTGTTGTGCTATTAAATACTAGATATTATTTATTCCTTCTAACTATATTTTGTCCCCATTAACCATGCCCACTTCCTCCCTGCCCTTACTACTTTTCCCTACCTCTGATAACTGTAATTCTACTCTCCATTTTCATAATTTCAACTGTTTTCATAGATTACCAAAATATAGAGTAGATTGTAAAAAATAAACAGTAATACAAGAGGCTATTTAATGTGTGCCATAACTTTGGAGAAAGTAACAAAGTAATATTGAGAAACTCTAAGATAAATTAATAAAATTAAAATTAATTAAAAACGTACTGTTTAAAACTTAATACAATTTTCAGTAACTTAAAAGTAACATGCCTACAAGTTTATGTAAGCAGTAAAGTTTAATTAAAACAGATAATATTTTCATCTGTATACATTTATAATGCACTTCATGAAGTTTATTAGACAACTTAATTTTCAGGACTTTTTATTTCTCACTGATCTTTTCCAAAGAAATATGAAAACTTTCTAAATCAGCACTATTGTTTGTGAAGTCATATTAATTTCAATGTTCTCATTTTGTAGCACTGCTTTGTAAGATAATTTATATTTCTAAAACTTATAATTGATGTTACTAGTATTAAGAATTTACAACTTTCAAAGTCATTGTTAGGAAAACAAAACGGCAAGCCAGACCATTAGAGAAAATACTTGAAATATATAAAACTGACAAGACATTTATATCCAGAATATGTAAATAAAAACATTACAACTTAAAAAGAAGATAAATATAATCCAATTTAAAATATTCAAAGACAAATTAACACTTAACAAAATATATATATATATATATATATATAGAGAGAGAGAGAGAGAGAGAGAGAGAGAGAGCCAGTCACACAAAAAAAATTGCTTAAAATCATTAACCTTTAGGAAAATCCTAATTAAAACTATGCTGCATTAGAACCATGCACACATCAGAATGGCTTAAATCAAAAGAAAAGAAAAAGTGAAAAAAGTAAACAGACAAAAACAATGATTAGAAAAAATGTGGGTCAACTATATTGCTGGTAGGAATATAAATCTCACAATTACTTTGGAAGACTATTTTACAATTCCTTATAAAGTTAAAGATACAGTTTTATATGGTTTGGATCTGTGTCACCACAAAATCTCCTGTCAAATTGTAATCCCCAATGTCGGAGGTGGTGGCTAATGTGAAATGATTAGAACACAGGAGTGTATTTTTCATGAATAGGTTAGCAGTATCTCCTTGGTGCTGTTCTCCTGATAGTGAGTTCTTGTGAGAAGTTGTTTAAAAGTGTGTAGCACTTACTCCCTTGCTCTTGCTCTTTCTCTTGCTCCTGCTCCTGCCATATAAGATGTCTATTCCCCATTTTAAAGGAGGATTTTGTGGCCTCCCCAAAAGCAGAAGCCACTATGTTTTCTGAACAGCCTGCAGAACCATGAATCAATTAAACTTCTTTTTTTTAAAATAAATTACCCAGTCACAGGTATTTCTTTATAGCAATGCAATGACCTAATACACAGTTACTATATGACCAAGGATCCTACACAAAGGAAATTATTTCCACTTAAATACTTAAGAAAAGATGTTTATATAGCTTTATTTGTGATAAATTAGAAATGTAAATAATTAAATGTTCTTCAACATTTGAACGGAAAAACAAAATTTTATATGCATGCAATGAAGGCTTATTTGACAATAAAAACAAAGAACTGCTGAAACATGAAATGATACAGATGAATCTCAAAATCATCATACTAAAAAAAGCCTAAAGCAAACAAGTACAAAACGTATTATCTCATTGATATAATTTTTAATAAAATAAAAACTAATCTACAGACATAGAAAACTGATCAGTGACTGAATGGGGCTTAGGATGGGTGTATCAGTCTGTCCTCATGCTGCTAATAAAGACATACTTTAGACTGGGTAATTTATAAAGAAAACAGGTTTAATGTACTCATAGCTCCTCATGGCTGGGGAGGCCTCACAATCATAGCAGAAGGTAAATCAAGAGTAAAGGCACATCTTACATAGTGGTAGGCAAATAGGCATGTGCAGGGGAACTCCCTTGTTAAATCATTAAATTTCATGAGACTTATTCACTATCATGAGCACAACATGAGAAATATATGTTTCCATAACTTAATTACCCCCCACCAAGTCCCTCCCATGACACACTGAGATTATTACAATTCAAGGTAAGATGGGTGGGACACAGCAAAACTATATCATTTCACCCCATCCCTTCTCAAATCTCACATCCTCACATTTCAAAACCAATTATGCCTTCACAACAGTTCCCCAAAGTCTTAACTCATTTCAGCATTAACTCAAAAGTCTATAGCCCAAAGTCTCATCAGAGACAAGGCAAGTTTATTCCACCTATGGGCCTGTAAAATATAAAGCAAGTTAGTTATTTTCTAGATACAATGTGGATACAGGCAGTGGTAAAAACACACATTGCAAATGGGAGAAATTGGCCAAAATGAAGGGGCTAGAGACCCAACACAAGTCAGAAATCCAGCAAGGCAGCCAAATCTTAAAGCTTTGCAACTATCTCCTTATACTCCTTGTCTCACATCCAGGTCATGCTGATGCAAAAAAATGGGTTTCCATGGTCTTGGGAGCTGTTGGTAGATCTACCATTCAGGGGTCTGGAGGATGGTGACCCTCTTCTCACAGCTCCACAAGTCAGTGCCCTAGTGGGGGCTCTGTGTGGGGGTTACAATCCTACATTTCCCTTCTGCACTGCCCTAACAGAGGTTCTTCATGAGGGCTCCACTTCTGCATGGACATGTATTAACATTTGTTTCTTAATTCAAATAAATAGCCATAGTAATTTGTTATTAATAAAGTAAATAAATGCAGGGTATATGAGAGTTCTCTAAAATAAGTTTACACTTTTTCAATAAACCTGCATCTATTCTAAAAAAAATTCATTTAAGAAAAATATTTGAAATATTTCTTTATGATCAGTAGAACATAAAGTTTATCATTATCCAGGTTTCTAACTATTATTATTCCAGAGGATCTAGGTACCATAATTAGACAAAAATAAAATGCAAATATACAACATCTTAAATGTGAAAACAGCACTATCAATATATGCACATACCCTGATTGCTAAAATATAAAATCAATTTATTTTGTAACCATTTGAAATTTTTTAAAGTGCATTTAACAAGATCAAGTTAATAAAAAGGCAACCTGTAAAACAGAATAAAATATTCCCAAATCATATATCTGATAACAAATTAATATCTATAATACATAAAAAGCTATGGCTCAATAACATGAAAACAAACAGTGCAATTTTAAAAATAAGTAAAGTAATTGAATACACATTTCTCCAAAGAAGATATGTCAAGGCCACAAGCATATTAAAACATGCTAAACATTATTAATCACTGAGAAAATGCAAAGCAAAATCATAACGACATACTTACTACCCATTATGATGACTAATATCCAAGCAAAACAAAACATAATAAAACAGAAAATAGTGAGTATTGAAAAGGACACAGAAAAATTAGAACTCTTTGATACTCTTGGTGGTATTTTAAAGTGGTGCAGCTGTTACAAAATACAGTGATGGAGAACCCTAAAAAATTTAAATATAGAACTACCATATGATTTCTCAATTATACTTCTGGGTGTATACACAAAAGAATTGTAAGCAGGGTGTTGAGGAAATATTTGTATGTCCACATTCATAGCAGCATTATTGATATTTATGCTATAAGTGGGAGCAAGCTAAGTGTCTATCAGTGGACAAATAGATAAAACGTGGTATATACACACAATGGAATATTATTTTGCCTTCAAAATAAAGAAAATTCTGACTCATGACACAATATGATTGAATCTTGAGAAGGATATTATCCTAAATGAAATAAGCCTGTCCTCCAAAAACAAATACTATATGATTCCACTTGTATGAGGTACCTAGAGTAGTGATATCCATAAAAACCTAAAAAAGAGTGGTAGTTGCTAGGGGTTAAAAAGAGGAAGTAGAGGGAATTCTTTATTGGGTATAAAGTTACAGTCTGTCAAAATGAAAAGAGTTCTGGAGATTGGCTGTAAACCAATATGATATTATTTTAAATAGTAAAATATGTCAATAACAAAAATATTTAATATTGTGTATTCATTACGTTAAAAAATTGAAATATGTTAAAGAACACTCACATATATGAAGGAGTATATTCAATATATATTAATCTTAGAAATGTTATTTTCTATGAAATATGCAAATTTTAAAATACTATATACTGTGATACACTTTGTCCAAAGTTGATAAACAGATACACATCAACAGCTTGTTATTTAGAAATATATGTAGTAAAACCATTTTTCAAAAGCAATGGTAAACACAGAATTCCAGCTGGTGTTTATTTCTGGCTTAGAGGAAAGGAAGATGAGCAAATGGAGGATAATATGAATATATGCAAAGCGATAACAATGTTCTACATTTTAAGATAGATTCTGGGTTCACAGGTATACATGTCAAAGGAGCTTTTTAAAAATACATATAAAAGAAAACTGAACAAATTTATTTAAGATGTATACTTTGTAGGAGCCACTTTTAAATTTTCCACAGAAAAATTGGCTTCAAGATTTCAAATAGTTTGTCTTCAAGAAGAAATTCTATATTTGATGTTCTTTAGAAAGTAAATTGGACATGCAAATTAACTCAGAGGAAAAAAATGACACAGAATTTCTTATTCCTGTGACTCTTTGGATATATTATTACGTAGTTACAAGCATCTCATACATGCAGGTTCACTTTACTTCTCCATTCTATCAGCTTATGACAAGGCAGAATCACCCTATTTGAGGACGTGTTTCAGCTCATTTTATTAGCAACTGCTTAAATACCATCTTTCTTTGTGCATAACCAGCCAGCAAGTAGTGTATCAAATTTTACTTCACTGTTATTACTATAGTTGCATTCTGGATTTTTATGCTTTCATATATCATATTGATTATGATCACTGAATGTAAATTTGATCTAAAAGTAAGTTAAGAATAACAGTGTTTAAGATAATATGTTAGAATATAGAGGGAATGGTTTAAAGCATGGGTCAGCTGATGCAGGAAACTACCCTGATAAGTTCATTTTAAATTTGCCATTTACAATTCAAAAAAGGCAGTTAAGTTAAATAACAAATTTATTCAGCTCTAATGAATATCTGATTGGCTTTCATAGATAATTGCCCTCTATCAGGGTCATAGCATTAACATGAAAATTAGTCATTATCTTCTCAGTGAGAATTGGAAATAAATCCCTATTAAAGTTTTTGAAGAAGATTTTCAATGAAATAACTTTGCATGCTGTTGACATTGTATCATGATTTTAAAATGTCTCTTCAAATCTGCTTTATATACTAATTTTAAATCACATTTTTATGCTCATCATAACTGGTTTCAAATGCATGAGAATAACATTGATTTTTTCATCAATAGATGGTATGTCTTTTCTGTTGGCAAGTCTGTTACAGATTACTTGTTCTCAATTAACAATTCTTGTTCCTTTTTTGCTGTGCATTAATAAAATATTTTGTGGAAGTAATTTAAGTATTAGCTAGGTTTACTCTCTGAATGTATTTTTTTCTTAAAAAAATAAGTAAACAATACATATGAATAGATATAGATGAGCATAAGAAATTATCTGTCTCTCTTGATCTAATTCAAGATTATGAAAATAACATGTGATACTGATCTCACCAGTATAATTAATATGCCAGAGTTCCACATCAAACTCTGGCAGAAAATACCCAACTGAGGCACAGAAGATGTGGGGGTGTGTTGAGGGAATCATTCATTTACAATACATGTGTTGTAATACTCCTTTAGTAAGTCAGTAGTATATTATAGGAACAGAATGGCAGAAAACTGTCCAGGGAATTTCAGCATCAGAATTAAATTATGGCATATCCATACGAAATTGCTAGAGAAATACTTCAATGTCATAACAAAAACAACAAAAGTTTGAAATGTCAACTTCAAAAGCTAGTAGCTGATGGTAGTTTACAAACTGTTACAACAGGGACAAGAGATATAAATTTATCTCACTGAGGTTAAAAACCATACATAGAACAAGAAAGAGGTAAAATAATCTCATTAAAACTACAGTTTACAGCAATAAAAGCAGAACTATTAAAATAATGGCAGACACAGAGTATCAGTAACGTCAAATGCATGAATGCAAATCACAATTGTAATAATGCTTTTTGTTTTTATGTCACTGTAGGATTATAGAGATCATGTCTTCTGGAGGGACATGGATGAAGCTACAGGCCATTATCCTTAGCAAACTAACACAGGAACAGAAAAGCAAATATCACATGTTCTTACTTTAGTGGGAGCTAAATGATGAGAACACATGAACACATAAACAACACAATCTGGGGCCTATCAGAGGGTGAAAGGGGGGAAAAGATCAGAAAAAATAAAAAGGGGTACTAGACTTAACATCTGGGTGATGAAATAATCTGTACAACAAACCCCTATGACACAAGTTTACCTATACAAGAAACCTGCACATGTACAACTGAAATTAAAAGTTAAAAAAAAAAAGAATTTAGGCACAAAAGAGTAAGATTATTTTCTTAATTAAATATGCTGACATAAAGCTCCCTACATATTCCTTATGACATATCTTAAACATTACTTATTTTTATGACACCTTAAATATTACTTATTTTTTATGAAAAAGCTTAAATATTCCCTCCTCCACTCTCCCAAACAGTCAGCTTTATCTATTTCTAGTCTCACTTCATCCAATGGCTATGGTTTTATAAAACATTTATTGCTGCTAGTATCATATTTCAAAAATTCTAAATTTATATTTTTTACATTAGAATACCATAAAAATCTGGATATGTGTTAAAATTAATGTGATAAGAGAGCATTAAGTCACAGTTTTAATTGTCAGTATCTTTTTTCCTTATGATTAATTATAATTATTGTGTTATGATCACTAAAAACTTAGATTTGCTGAAATACAGTAATAAATACACATACCTATCTTCATCAGCAAACAGCTCGAAAATGAGATCCATATCTTAATTCTTTATATATCTTAGAGTCCCAAATAATGTCTGTTTTATAATGGATGAGCAATAAATGATTGAGTGATGGTACCTTATTATTATCAGTATAGTAATTATTACTCCATTAAAAATAATAAATCTTTAGAAGTTTAAATGTGGTACATAAAGACATGCAGCAAAAATATGGTGAAGTAAAAACAACATGTGCCTTTCAAATCTAGATTATTTATACTATCCTAGGGAGCACTGTCTTTCAATACACTAATAAACAAAAGACAGAGAAGAGTTTCTCATACTAAAGAGAAAAAAAAAAACATATATATATGTATATATATGAATATGAATAATCAGACGGCAAAGACTAGGACAATTTAATAAATTTGGGGGAGTAATGGGCTCCAATGCAGCCCAATTATTTGATCACCTTAAGAGTTACGTATGTTGAAACCTATGTGTTTATGTAATATATCTATGAAAATTTCTTCATGTAACTGTATACATGAGTTCACCCTGATTTTCCAACTCTAATCCATTACTCCATGGGTCCTTATAGTCTCCTCCCCATGCTTATGTATAAATGCCCAGTCCAAATGTAATAAAACTGGCTCTCACTCCCTACTATTCATTTACTCAATTGTCCAATTTCTACACACACAGAGCAGTGTCAAAATGTTTAACCTGTACTCCTGTGCAAAAGGTCGTTATCAAATAGATTACAGGGCTTATGTACAATTTCTCTTGCCTATACTTTGAAAGATTTCATTTATTTATTTTGTTATTTAGGTCAGTACATTTTCCTCTACCCCCTTTAGTGAGATTGTTAAATACACTTGTAACACAGTTGGTTTATTTTTTTCACATTCTGGATCTCATCCTAGGAACTGCCTAAATAATATTTTTTCATTTGCATACATTATGGTTCACTCTTCACGCTGTACATTTCAATGAGTTTTGGCAATGGTGTAATGTTATATATCTCCAATAACAGTTTCATAAAGAATATTTTTCTCCTCAGTCTTGGCAGCATCGGTTGTTTTTGGCTTTTTTATAAGGGCCATTCTGAGTAGTGTGAGATGGTATCTCATTGTGATTTTGATTTTCATTTCTCTGATGATTAGTGATGCTGAGCAGTTTTTAATGTTTTTGTATACTTACGTATTTTCTTTTGATGAGTGTCTGTTCACGCCCTTTGCCTATTTTTCAATGGGATATTTGTTTCATGCTCATTTATTTAAGTTCCCTATAGATTCTAAATAATAGGCCATTACTGGATGCATAGTTTGTAAATATTTCTCCCTATTCTGTAGCTTGTCTGTTTGCTTTGTTGATAGTTTTCTTTGCTGTGCCGCAGTTCCTTGGTAATTAGGTCCCACTTGTCTAGTTTTGGTTTTCTTGTGATTACTTTTGGGGGTTTAGCCAAAAATTATTTGCCAAGGCTCATGTTGAGAAGAGTATTTTCTAGTTGTCTTCCAGGATTTTTAGAGTTTCAGGAGGTACATTTAAATCTTCCATTAATTTTGAATAAATTTTGGTATATGGTAAAAAGTGTCAAGCTTCAGTTATCTGCATATGGCTATCCAATTATCCCAGCACCATTTAATGAATAGGGAGTCCTTTCTCCATTGCTTATTTTTGTCACCCTTGTTGAAGATCAGATGATTGTAAGTGTGTGGCTTTATAATACACTATTGAGAGTAATGTAAATTAGCTCAGCCACTACGGAAAGCAGTATGGAGATTTCTAAAAAAAAATTAAATCACAATTGCCATTTGACTCAGCAATAACATTACTGAGTATATATCCAAAAGAAAGTAAGTTATTTTACCAAAAAAATCACATGCACTTGTATGTTCACTGTTGTGCTATAGCAAAAATAACAAAGATATGGAATCAACGCAGGTGCCCAACAATGGTAGGTTGAATAAAGAAAATGTGGCACATATACACCATAGAATACTACACAATCATAAACAAAAGGATAAATCAAGTCTTTTACAGCAACATGGTTGGAGTTCGAGGCCATAAAATCCTAAGCAAATAAACACAGAAACAGAAAACCACATACCACATGTTTTCACTTATACATAGGAACTAACATTGAGCACACATGGACACAAATAAGGGAACAATAGACAGTGTGAACTACTAGAAGGCTGGGAGAGTATGGTGGGTTAAAAAAATACTTATCAGGTACTATGCTGACTACCGGGTGGTCAAATCTACACTCCAAACATCTATATCACTCTGTGTTCAATGTACAAAATCTGCACATATACTTTTTTTGTCTAAAATAAAAGTTGAAACTAAAAAAAAATAATGATAATAAATTAACCTCTCTAAACAAAAATTCACGTGTTTCTTCTATTCAATCATTTTCCCTCCAAATCTTAGTGAGCATAGACATTTCTCTGGTCTGTAAGTTTTCTCTCTTCTAGACTGTTATAGAATTGGAATCATACAGTACATATATATTTTTAGACAGGCTTTTTTTCCACTTAGCAATATGCATTTAACATTCATCATGTCTTTGAGTGGCTGGATAATGCATTATTTTTTATAGCTAAATAATAATTCATTGTATAACTATGACACAGATTTTTAAACACAGTGTATTTATTGAAAAATATCTTATCTGTTTCCAGTTTACGGCCATAAAGAATAAACCTTACATGAACATTTAGGTGGAAGTTTTTTGTGTGTACATGATTTCAGATCACTTTGATAAATACCTAGGAGTGTGGCAGCTAGGTAACAAAATAAGAATACATTTTGTTTCCAAGGAATCTGTTACACTGCTTTCTAAATAGGCAGTGCCATTTTGCATTCTCACCAAAAATAAGTGAGAGTTTTGTTGTTCGTTATGCTCAACAGAATTTGACAAATACTTACTCCAAATAGCCAAAATGCAAAACCCTGACAATTCAGGTTTTGCATTTGGGCTATTCAGAGTATCTGTCAATATCTCAACGTTTTAATTTGGAATTGCCTAATGACACTTGATTTGATAATCAGTCCTGATTTGCATCTGTGTATTTTTTTTTTATTTGGGTAAGGTGTTATTTCATATTAATTGTCTATAGTTGTTTTTCCCCCTATTATTTAAAGAATTATTTGTATATTTGGATACAAGACCTTTATCTAATATTCATTTTTCAGCTATTGTCTCCCAGAATGTGAACTGTCTTTATATCCACTTAACAATGATTTTTGAAAAGCAGAATATTTTTAACATTACTAAATTTCTATAAATTAATTTTTACTCCTATGTATTGTGCATTTGGTTATTTTATCTAAAAACTAATTATAAAAGCTGTTATCACATAGATTTGTTTTCTCCTAAATTTTCTACTAGAAGTTTTGTGTTCTCACATTTTGCATTTAGGTTTATGTTCCATTTTGAGTCAGTTTTTTTTTTCCTTAAGTTACAAAGTCCATCTCTAAGTTGTTGTCATAATTTTTGCAGTTTTTGTGAAACAACATTCCTTGATATAGCCAGTTTACTAAGAACAATTATTTTAAAAATATATAAATAGGTGTAAATTGTACTAAATAAAATTTTCCTCCATCAATGTGTTTATTTGTTAATGTGGTAAATGGCATTTATAAACTTTTCTATATAAAATAATGCTTGGTTTTGTAGGAAAAGTCACATCATTTCTAAAAGAATATGCTTTTATATACCACTGTATTTATAATAGATGGAAATATTTTGTATACAACTTTTTTGCCTCTATAATTATGTATACAACTGGATTTTAATATTTTATTTTCACTGTATTTTTCTTATTTTTGGTATTATGAATATACTTACCTCATAGATTGCATTGAGGAATATCTTTCTTTTACTCTTAATCATTTTTATAATATTTTTTATGCAAATACTTCCATGACTAACTGTGTTTGTGGTCAGTTTTTAATCATTAATTTATATATTTTTTATTTATTAGAGAATTTTTCAGTGTTTTAATTTGGAGTCAGTTTTAGCTTATTTTTTTCTCTATATATACAATGTATATATGCATATTATATGTATAGACAGACATGAGAGATTTAATAATTTAATAATGAAAGAATTTGCATGTTTCATAGCCTGAAGTATTTAATTAAGTTAGATGTCACTTCATATTATAAATTAAGGATAAGAATCTAGGTTATCTTGATTTCATAGGGATCTAAGATTCACATTAGTCTACATAGTCACAGTTTGTGTTGCTTGCAGCATGTTTTCAGATGGAATGAGAAATGATTGTGTCCTTTTCACAGCACGTAGAGAAAGAGGCCCAGTGTAGTTAATGATTACCATAATGGCCCTCAGGAAATACATCCTTTTATGTCCAAACATTATTGGAATATATCACTTGTGGGTCTCTTTATCAAGAAATCGTTATTTGTATTTTTGAATCTGGGCACATCTTGAAACTTGTTTTGACTAATATGATGTGGCAGAAGAGAGATGGTATGAGTTCTGGAGCCTAGGAATTCAGAGGCCTCGCAGCCTCTGTTTACATGTTCTTGGAAACTTGATAACATGAAGTGAGAAATCCAGCATAAATGATTAGAGGATAAGGGGACAAACGACAGAATATTGAGGCATCCAACAGGAGTGACCTTGAATCCACTCCTTAATGCTGTCTGTGACATATTTTAGTATTGGTCTCTCTCTGAGGAGCACCCAAATTTAGCCACTTTCCTATCTTTTTCATAACCTTCTAATTCACTATATATGTTACTTTAGCACTTTATAGAGCAGACTCATATAGAAATCTGTGAATTTCCTCTTCCTCTTTCTAGATATACTAGATTCATTAACTTTAAACTCACAACGAATAGCACCTCTAACTCATGCTTGAACAAAGCTAATGCAACATACATCTTTTTTCTGTAAGACATAGCACAGCTTTTTTGTTTTAGCAATTTGGCTTATTGATTGTGAAACAGAAAAAGTTCCTTTACGCCCTCAGGGCATAGAATGGGGGTGTGACTCCCTTCTTTGGTACCCTGCTCCTCAAACCTCTAGGGGAAGCATGCAGACTGGTTTTGGGGCTCTGACCCCAGGGCAGTGTCTAGGGGAGAATGTTTACAGCTGAAGCCCCAATGGGTGTGTTTTACAGTGTGTTCCTTCAATTTAGCTCTCTGTAGGCCACTTGTATTTATCAGCTCAATTAGCTCCTCTGTGAACAGAGGACTTTCTTTATCCCTGGTTCTTGCCTTGGTAACTGGAGGAATCGGATCACATGTGGGATTGGAGAATAAGCACAAGGTTTTATTGAGTGGAAATAGTTCTCAGCAGATGGATGGGGAGCCAGAAGGAAGAGTGAGTGGGAAGTTAGTTTCCCCCGGGAGTCAGGCCACTCAGCAGCTGCATTCTCTCCTCCAACTGCCCAGGTCAAACTCCAAGTCATTCTATCAGTCAGTGGCCTGCCAGTATTTGCCAGTGCCTATCAATGTGCGCCTCTGCTGGTGTGTTTCTCTCGATATCCAGACACTTGTGTGTTCTTCCACAAATGTATTCCTCTAGATGTTCAGCTACTTGTGTCTCTGCCCTCTAGCACCTTGGGTTTTTATAGGCACAGGATGTGAGCATGGTGGGCCTGGGTGGTCTTGGGAAATGCAACATTTGGACACAAGAACAGAAATGCCTGTCCTCACCTAGGTCTGTGGAGCCCTAAACAGGGACCAGCCCTTCTCTACCCAGCACTTCCCTACCAATCTCCTGTATCAATTGTATTCCTTAGAATTCCTTAACCATTTATATATGCAAGACTGTTCTACCATTTTATTAGGCTCCTATGTCTTTTTTCTATATTTTTAACTTTTAATTTTTTTGAGTACAGAGTAGGTGTATATATTTACGGGGTACATGAAGTATTTTGATATAGGCATGAAACATGTAATAATCACATGGAAAATAGAGTACCCATCCCTTCAAGCATTAATTCTTTGTGTTATAATAACTATCATATAAAGAAATGCAATATATATATTACAATATATATATATTACTATATATACATACATATATTACTATATACACACACACACACACATTACTCTCTATCTTTAGCAAAATGCCTTCAATAAAATAAATACTAAATCAATGTGAGTTGCTGTTATTTGTATTACTCTGTTTTATTTTGTATTCTCTTTTTTAAAACACTAATGGTTTATGGTTTTATCCCTTAGGCTGCTTCAAGGTCTAAATATATGCACATTTCAGTGACCAAAACAGTTATCATAAAACTTAAAAAACTTTTTTTCTGTAAAATTGTTTTTTTCTCATAGTATTACTAAAAATGTCTTCATCTTGCTGGAATTAAAATCCTCTGAGTTGTTTTTTTTTTTTTAATTATGTGATACTGTTTTGTGCAACACCTTATTTATAAAAGTACCTGAGATTTGAAAATTAAATTTCTAAACTAGAGTCACATAATAACTTGGTTCAGAACTATAACCCCAGGCTCCAAGTACTTTAACTATAGTCAGCATTATTTACATCATAACACAAATTGTTGTACTATTTTCTTTTTAAACATAATTTATGAAGAGGTGCTTTTTAATGAATTTTCTTTTATGTCATAAGAAAATATAAAATGATCAAATGTTACTTTAGTGAGTGAATTTACAAAGAAGCTTTCATTTCACATTTTTACTCTTCTTGAATCCTCAAGTCATTGTATATAAAAAAGTGAAGAGGCATGTTTAAATATATCAGAACTTCTTTAAATAAGTGTCCTTACTATATATTGCCTATGGTTTGCCATAAGGGGTATTTTTTATGATTAAAAAAAAGGGTAGTGGATAATAGTGACAGTTAAATTTTACGCTAATTTCACTATCCATTAAAACTGCATGATTATATTTACATGATTTAGTGAAATTACCTTGCTGTAAAGAGACAAACACTTTGACAGTTAGGCTCTTGCAGCAGTTGTCAGCTTTAACAACCATTCAGATGAATATGAGTTGTATAGGAACTAATATATCATGATCTGTTTAAATTACTATTATTTCCACAGTATTTCTGCTTTGGGAGCTTACTGAACCTTGGAAAACAGGGAGTTTATAGAGGTTACAAACATGTTTATAATGGATAAAATGTTTCTCCATTATCCAACCAAATAATATTGATATCCCAAATCTCATATTCTGATTGAAAACACTGATGTTTAATATTTTTCCCGTAGAGAACAATTTATTAAAATTGCAAAGAAGTCTTCTCTTGATTACTTATTTTTATTAGATACATCATTGGCTAGAAAGCTAAGTAATGGTTAGCAAGAAAAAGTAAAAGAAAATAAACTTTTATAAAATATATGGTATATCT
The DNA here is from genome assembly GCF_001604975.1 of Cebus imitator. Classification (NCBI taxonomy): domain Eukaryota; kingdom Metazoa; phylum Chordata; class Mammalia; order Primates; family Cebidae; genus Cebus; species Cebus imitator. The sequence continues at coordinate 387,668 of NW_016107499.1, read as the reverse complement.
GGCCAACAGCTACTTCATGCATTTGTAACTGTTATGTTAGTAATGTTGAAGCTGTAACTAGTCCAATACTTGCATATATTCTTTGAATTTTTTCCTTTAAAATAAATAATATAGATTCAGGAAAATGTATGTTGTACACGTAAGGCAACACAATGTTTGGAAATTACATGTTGAAATAGTACACTGCAATATAATCAATACATTTTAACACTACCAGTAATGTTAAAGAATATTTAAAATGCAAGTAACAAAATGAATTGTGGACATTTTTAATATTTTGGAGCCTACAATAGCCCTTGCTTTTATCAATTATTATACCTCCTCTTTTTGTATAAGGTCGACATTAGTGGGTATAATCAGCCTTTAGCCCAACCTCTTGGCTCACTGGTCTTTATAACAAACTATCAAGATATTTACTAATGTAAATCATAGAATTGATTAAATATGTAAATCAATTATCTTATTTACCCATTTATAATAGCAAAAATTTTAAAATAAAAGTCCAGAAAAATTTGACAGTGAATAATAAGAGCTTTTCATAATTCTTGCTTATTTAGCAATAAAGATGAAAAACATGTGAAATGGCAAATAAGACAATTTTATATACTCAATTCCGTTATGACACAAATAAAACTGGGTAATGGAAAATAAAGAGCCAGGGTGCTGTGACTTTTGTGTGTGATACTTCAAAAAAGGTATTTAAAGAAGTCACCTCTGAAAAAGGATATAAGCTGAGTCTGTCCTGATGCTGAATATTAAAAAAATCCATGTAGCAATAGGATTAAAAATCATTCTTGGTAGAGGAAACAGTAGATATCAAACTCAAACTCTTAAGAAATCTTGATATGATGCTAGAGAAGAAAGAAGTAGAATAATGTGGAATAGAGAAGACTAGGATTCAGACCGTGAAGTAAAGTATATATAAGAATTGCTTTCACAAAACTGTTAAAATTTTCTGTATATTTGTATTTATGTCTATATTTATAAATAGATCTAGAGGCTTTGTATGCCTGCATGCAGGCATACAATTTTAAAAATATGTCTTTATTTACCAAACATTAGAGTAAAATTTAAAGACAAACAAAAATAAGAAAAAAACCCATTTTACTAAGAGAATTCCAGCTATGCTGTCCAGCAGAGTAGAGTAGATACACACGAAACATTGCAACTTGTTCTTTTTTTTTTTTTTAGATAGAGTCTCACCCTGTCACCCAGGCAGGAGTGCAGCGCAACTTAAATCTTAATTAATTAACAGTTAAATACAATTAACAATTAAATACAATTATAAGGTGAATTATTTAACTATATTAACTATATTTCAAGAACTATATAGTCATATGTGGCTAAAGATCTAAAGATTACTTCTTTGGATAATACAGGTATGGAACATTTAAGCCATGGAAGAATGTTTTATTGGAAAAAAAACTGGTGTAAAGTGACAGCCCTGAATAAATGTTAAATAATGGATTTTACTTCTAAATTATTCTATTTATTTTGGCTTGTTACCTGATATTCAGTCAGACATCTGGCTGAAAATAATCTGAAAATTTAAGAAATTGAGCAAAATATTTCTAGTCCCATGTTAGATGACTGAAATAGATTTTAATAGATTTAATGTGCTATTCCAATAACATATGTCAGGTACAAGTATATTGTAACATGTCTCAGGAAATATTTATATTAAATAGATATAATTAATTAGTCAATAACCACTTTAGTTTTACTTAATACTTATCCTAGTTATGTGGTATTAGGTTGGCAGTTTAATCTATAGGAATATATTAAGATTTGATGGAGGAAAAGGGAAAGAATATGACTCTTTGATAACGAACATATACTATTCTCTTTAATATCCTATTTTATGAAAAGTTTATGTTTTATACTGGGAATTTTCCTCAGAGTTGAACAATTATTTTGTCAAGGAATTTTCACTTTATGTTCGAATATGAATCTAATTGATTCATTATTTGAGAATATTTAGGGTGGAAAGCAGAAAAAGCTACAGAGTCAAAAATGAAAGTATTAGAATGTTTGATTTTATAGCTCACATATAGAAATATCTAAATTTTTACATTGCTTCATTTTGTCCCAGAAAGAATGTCACTGACCTTTTTTATAATAAGTGTAACAAGGGATAATTACCTCTTAAAATTTTATATTTTTATTTGAACATACCTATTTCAGGACAATGCACGAAATATATTTTAAACATTCAGCTATTTTTTATTGCCTTCAGTTATTTTCATTTTGAAATATATTTTTTTTCATTTTAAAGTTTTAGTAAAAGCAGAAACAAAATAACAGTGGACGTCTTTAAACAAAGCATAATAAAAATATTAAATTTTATTTCTCTAAAGATTCAACAGATTTCCATGATTTTTAAAGTAAATTTTAATTTAACTATCTCTGCAATTTATAAGATATTTCTAAATTGTATCCTGTTTATAATTTCAGTTCTTGTTAGTATTTATGTCATTGGTAGGCAATAAGAACATTATTTCTAATCATGTAATGAATGAATGATCTCAGGGCATTAGTATAAGTTCAGTTAAGAAAACAACAATTAGAATATTAGTACCTAGAAGCTCAACCATAAATAACATGAAGAGATGCCTTCTTTATTTCCTTTGGAGACTTTACTAACTTCATCTTTGGTGGCTTCCTTTTAAAATAATTCACCCAAACAGTAAATTTGATTTTCAGAAAGCATAGGCCACCACTCTATCCTAATGTCTTTTGCCATACACCTTACACAAATTCAGTGATGTCCACAGAATAATACAGAGCACTAGCAAATGTACTCTATTTTTCTTTAAGTAAAAATTTTCTCCTTTTTTATAATCCTATCATTCATTCCTTAAAACATTATGAATTCTTCAGAGCATCCGTGGGTCATGAAAATTGTGAAGTGTTAGAAAATTGGATAACATTTCTTTACAGGTGATGAGATGGTATAGAAGAATCTTAAGGATTAAATCTGTGAACTAATTTAGCCTGTGTTCAGATTTGAAATCTCTGTTATCTCCTTCATTAGATATGTAGTTGTTAACAGGTGAGAATTGCTAAGTCCTCTGGTATATTAATTGTAGGTAGATAATGGACAACTATAAGAACAGAAATGGGGACCTGAAGATGTAATCAAGGGAATTTTCTTCTTATTTAAGCAGTTTATAGATATTTATATAAGCCAATGAAGTAAATATAATTAGGAATGCAGAAGGCAGAATCTTCACTCCCATCATTTCTGTCACCTGGTGTTACTCACATGAATGTTATTTTACATAGTAAAAGGGATGTCATAGGTGGAAAAAAAGATTAATAGTTGGTTGTGTTTAAAATAGGAAGGCTATCTTGGATCTTCTGGTGAAGCTACTGTAATCACATGATCACTAAAAAGCAGTGACAGCTGAAGAAGAAGTAGGTTTAAAGCATGAGAAAGATTTAACACACTGAAGTTGACTTGAAATGAGATGCCATCTACTAAAGCTTTGGGCTCCTTATTCCTACAACTTCAAAAAACTTAATTATCACTGATTTCAAAAATGAGCTTGAAAGACGACCCTGAGTTTCAGATAAGAAATACAGCTGAGGATGATACATAAGAATCCAGTTACGTTGAGCCAATCTTTGCTCATACATCAACTGCTTGGCAATAAATGGGCATTGTAAGCTGCCAAGTTTTGGAAATTAGACACAGCAGCAGTAGAAAGCAAGTTTAGTTATATTTGAGTCAGAACTGGAAAGAAATGAAAGCTTTCTAGAAAAAAAGCTTTCTTTCTAGCTGTCTGGAAAGAAAATCAGCTTTAAAAAGGACTAGTGATAATTTGGTTCTCTTTGAGAGATTTTGAAAAATATGTTTGTTAAATAAAAAGATAAGTCAGGGATGAGGCAATGGTAATAACGCCAATTATAGTTTCTATATGGAGAATTTTGAAAAAAGAAAATTATGCTTTTCCAAGCATGATTCTAAGGCAAACAGAAAGCAACTGTATAATATGAAAGATGAACATCACACTATCAGAGAGAGAAAAGAGAAGACAATCTTAGTACTGCATTAAATGATATAATCAAATAGGAAGTTACCTTTAAAGCTATATATATGTGGAGTTTGTTTTATCTAAACATTATAAACACCAAAAGCTTGGCTGTAATTGCCAATTGAGTGCCTTCAGTTTGAGTCCTATTGTACAATTCTGGAAATAAATTTAATCCTAAGTTTACATATCAATTTCAGCATGAATATTGGAGACTGAACTTTTAATTATAAAATTTAAAATCTGCTGTATTATTAAAACTATTATCTTAAGGATACATATATCACACATACATACAAAACACATACATAGACATATACACATTTATTTACATAAATCTTTAAATAGTAAAATTCAATGTACACAGCTAATAGCCTACTATAAATATCAAACACAGGAGTATAAATATTTTTAAATATTATTACTTTTTATTTGAATGTTTAAGCACTTTCTTGATATATTAGAAAAAAATAACTCGTTACTTTATTCTGGAGGCCTTCTTTTTCTTTGAATTTTCTACACTGTATTTGCCTTGTCATTTGACAAATAAGCTCTGAATACTAACAATTCCCAAATATTGTTTTGGTTGTTTAAGACACTACATTCAACATGGAAGTTTAAGTATAACGGTGTAAGAAATCTCCCTTCTGAAATCTGTAGTCTATATGAAGGAAAAGAATATTCAAATAATAACACAAATTAATTTGAAACTATAATTGTAAATAATCCTACAAATAAGAGGCATATAAGAAAATGTAATAGATGTTTCACCTAGTTAGGATTTCTGTAGAAGTTAATGTTAATCATTAAATTTTTAAAATGTAGGAAATAATTAGATAATAATAGGGAGGTAAGAGGATCTCTGGTACAGGTAGGAGTCTATATAAAATCACTATATTTGGAAGAAGAACAACAGATACATTGATATGAAAAAAGGCCAAGTGACTGATATAAAGAAAATCAGAAATACCATTTTTCCAGATAAACTGGGGAATTAATTTGGGGTTAAACTCTATTAGTGCTTGTAGGTCATGTGGTTTTCTTTTTGATTAGATAAAACAAAAGTTTAGGGAATATATTAGAGGAAGCATGGATATGTGTGAACATTGTCCATAGAGATCTAGTGTGTATTCCCAGAATTATAAGGAAAAAGTACCAGAAAATCTGGTCAGTCTTCTGCTGCACTTGCATGTTGCCTCGTCATTGGGTGTTTTAACGATTTTGTAAAAGTTTTTTAGTTTGATAAACTATGCTTAGTCACACTGGAGGAAGAATTTTGCTCAAGTGTCCTTTGATGGAGGAGGCATCACCTCTCATTCCACATAACAATATTCATATAATTAAGAAATATTTATTGATATAAAAGTGTCTGCTATGTTTGTTAAAAATGCATGAATAGAATTGAATAAATTTCATCAAATTTTGTGATTTATGTTTGACATGATCTGACTTAAAATATATGCCATTTGAAATACATCAACTTCTCTTTTGCTATCTCTAGGGAACACCTAAGAAGACAGGCAACAATCATCCAGAGTAGCTGCTGATATTCCTTATTCACAGAAAATCTTTACACATGCAAACATCAACAAAGTAAGCAAAGATGCTAGCAACGGCAGTGATTTATTGATAATTTTACATGTCAACTTGGCTAGACTCCATTGCATTGGCTTGTCCTACAGATTTCATATTTGCCAGACGCCATGGGCTATTCATTAAAATCAATCAGTTAGATAAATATCTGTATATTGATAGACACATAGATATATTTATGTGTGTATGTATCAGTCAATGTATGTATCTATACAATTATGTATGTATGTATGTATTTATGTATCTACCGACCTATCTGTCCTGTGGTTTCTGTTTCTCTGGAGAACCTTAAGATTTATGAAGTTCATGGTTTTCCTCTCTGATCATTTGCCTGAACTACCTGGGAAAAAAGGTGAGTGTATATTTGCGTGTTTGTATCTGTTTGGACATGTGCATGCATGTGCGTCTGTTTCCATGTGCATTGTGTACATTACACTAGTGAAAACAAAAATGTTAATATTAATTGATGCTTAATAAAGGAGTAATGTATTTTTTGTTATTCTTTACTTCAAAATTCTAGTTTCTATGTTAAACATCTGTCACTGATGATTATTATTATCAGAAAAATTAGGCAGAAAATAATTATATTCATGGCTCAAGGCAACTTAGCAAACACATTATCAACACTTTTTCTATTAATTGACCCATTATTTAGGTTCTTTTTTATGATTATTTGGGGGTACTTTTGTATCACAGTATAACTGATGTTAAACAAAACAAACTAATTAAATAGACATGCTACTATATGAAGAGATAGAGTAACTAGAAAGGGTAAAAAAAGTAAATAATAGATTGTATTTGAAAGTGTCTGTTAGTCAAACTTTTAACAATTGATACCTGACAAAAATATATGTGATACCACATTAGATTCTAGACACTCCCACACCCACACCCACACCCCCCACACACACAAAATTTACAATTTTAATTTTAATATCACAGCTATCAGTAAGCTTTATTTATAAAACATCCTCATAATGATCTTAAGATATCTGGAGAATAAATTAAATACCGTTTTATGTCTTGGGGAAATTTTAGAAAATTTAGGGGCCCTGTCATTGTTGCTGACATTTTTAACCCAATTTCACAACCTATGCTTACATGAGAAATTAACTTAAAAAATTAAAACTTCCAATTAGATTAATCTACCGAATCATATGTATTAAAAAATATTATGTGGCTTAGTCTAACCATGGTATGAGAAATCTGCAAGGTATCACCCTCCTTGGTTCCCAGTTCATAGAGTTTGGGTGAACATCCTGCTCAATCTCACCATTACTCTATGTGTATAAGTCATAGGACACTGCATTTCAAGCTCAAAGACTATTATGAGAAAAATACTTCATATGCTCTACTTTTTTCTATATTGTAAGTATAGATGGGTTGGTAAAAATAGCCCCAGAAGTTTGATATATGCTTTTTGAGGTTGTGTCTTATATTTCAGCCATCTAATATTTAATCATGAGCTCAGTAAAGTAAGAATAAGTCACGATATCCAAGCTGTATAACTTGGTCTTGATGTTAATAATTTATTTACAGAAAGAAAACGAATAGGTTTGTGTCTTAGCCTGTTTCATGTTGCTACAACACAATATCTGAGACTGGGTATTTTATAAATAAATACATTTTTATTTCTCAGAGTACTCAAGGTTGGAAGTCCAAGATTATGAGACCAGGCGTATCTCTTGTTGTCAGATGGGTCCTTGTTGATGTACCTTCCAGAGAGGATCAACAATGTGTCCTCACATGGTGGAAGAGAAGAGAAAGAACTCACTCCAGCAAGCCCTTTTGTTCCAGCACTAATCCAGTTATGAGGAGGGCAGAGCCGTCTTAAAATAGACCCCACCTCTCAACAATGTTGCATTGGTGATTAAGTTTCCAGCACATGACTTTGGGAAATATATTCAGATCATAGCAGTAGGTATGTATCAATTGTCCTCTAAATGAGCAAAGACTGCAATTTCATTATGATCACTTAGTTTTGCTTTGTCTGACCCAAGTCTTTCATTCAGAATGGCATAGTCCAATGACATTTCTCATTTCTTAGTAAATTGAATATTCTACAAAATAAAATTACGAACTCTAGGAATTGAAGTATATACAATGTATTTTAAATAGTATTTGTTATCACAGATAATGAATTTAAATTAGAATGCTTTACACCACGAAAGCACTCTTTTTCATTTCCCCACAAATATCTGTTGTTTATGGACTCTAACTACTTTGTAAGCTCTTTTAAGGCAGAATTAGTATAAAAAATCATTAACCATATTCTACGTAATTTTATTATCTGAATTTCTCCAAAGACTAAAAAATAGGTCCCATTCAGTTGTAAATAGTATATTATAGAAGTTATGGTGTAATAATTATCCATAGTACTATTATCATAAAGAAAATAGTTCTAAAAATTAAGTGATAGGCATAAATAGTTTGTCTTTTAGTCTTTATGGTTCACATTATTTTTGTTTTAAAAATGCTTACTAATCAACACACTGATTTTATATCCTTATGAATTCTTCACTGTATAGTACAGAGGATGCCAATCTAGAATCTGGGACATCAATTTAAATCCAACATGGGATGGTTTTATCTTAGAAGACACTACTGAATGCCAGTCAATGTGTTTCTTGAGCTATTTCATGCTATTTTGCTGAAGTCAGAAGAAATCAGTTGCATCACAGCTGCAATTCTTGACCTGAAATGTGTAGATGACAGCAAATAGCCTCAAACTAGCTATGCAAGAAATACTTATCTAGTCCCATAAAAGTCTAATCAATATTGAAGGCTTAACTAACAGATGTTATAGGACTTTCACACTATCTGTGCTTAATAGCATCTCATTTCATATATTTTCAGTTACTTTCCAAAGTGCAGCTAATTACGGTGCTTACACTGAATTCCGTATCTTCCACTAAGAATAAAGCCTCTTTCAATTTATAATAATGACTATATTGGTTTAAAAATATAAATACCTTTATTCAACTTGTGTTGATGTATGGTAATGTTGGTTAATTATTTTTGAAAGAAAGAAAGTGCTTTCAGTGAAACAGTATTCATTACAGGAAGAAAAACATTATAAACATTGTGTAATATTATGAATTTTGTTTTTCTCTCACTCCAACATTTAAACATACATCCAGCAATAAATATTAATTTTCCTAACTAATTTTCAAAATGTTTTTTAAAGAGGCAATACTTTTGTCTACATTTATATCACATAAAACTCAAGGTCATAAAAATTAAAATAACTCACATGATATTGAGTGAAGCTTGATTTAAATGTTAGACTTATATCAATGCATGATCCAGAATATAACCCAATTTATCTGTGTAACACTTTACAACTTTACTGCATATGCCTTACTTTGCTTTTTGCTTTTCTTTCTTCTCCCCTTCATAGCTTGTTTTGAAGTGTTGTTTATACTTTCTCTTTATTATTATTATTTTTTTTTGAGATGGAGTCTTGCTCTGTCACCCAGGCTGGAGTGCAGTGGCGAGATCTTAGCTCACTGCAACCTCTGCCTCTCAGGTTCAGGCAAATCTCCTGCCTCAGCCTCCCGAAGTTGCTGGGATTACAGGTGCCCACTATCACATGCGACTAATTTTTGTATTTTTAGTAGAGATGGGTTTTCACCATGTTGGCCAAGCTGGTCTCCAACTCCTGATTTCAGGTGATCCACCCGCCTTTGCCTCCCAAAGTGCTGGGGTTACAGGCATGAGCTACCTCACTCAGCCTGCACTCCACGTTTTAATCTTCACAACTTGAATAATCTTTATACTACTCCATTTCGATACACCTCACTTACATATAAAAAGTTGTTCTCTCCATATTTCCCAATGAGAATCATTATTTTTAATCATTAGACTTCTCAACATTATTTAATAAAATTTGTAATTAAACCTGTCCATCTATAAATCTGCCAGGATACCACACCCTCTATATTTTCTTTCTGGTCAGTGATTCACTGTCCTATTTTTCTTCTTCTCCTTTTTTGTTAACTTTTATTTTTTAAATTTAGAGTTACCAGCTCAGGTTTGTTACATAGGTAAACTTGTATCATGGGGATTTGTTCTACCAATTATTTCATCAACCAGGTATTAAGCCTAGGATTCATTAGTTATTTTTCCTAATCTTCTCCCTCCTCACAACCTCTACCCTCCAAAAGGCCCCAGTATGTCTTATTTCTCTCTTTGTCTCCATGTGTTTTCATCATTTAGCTCTCACTTATAAGTGAAGCATGCAGTATTTGGTTTTATGTTTCCTTGTCAGTTTGTGAAAGGTAACAGCCTCTTCTAGCTCCATGCATGTCCCTGCGAAAGACATGATCTCACTCTTTTTTATGGATGCATAGTATTTTGTGGTATATATATTCCACATTTTCTTTATCCAGTCTATCACTGATGGACAATAAAGTTGATTGCATGTCTTTGCTATTGTGAAGTGCAATGAGCATACACATGCATGTGTTGTTAAAACAGAACGATTTCTGTTTCTTTGGGTAAATACCCAGTAATGGGATTGCTGGGTTGAATAGTATTTCCCTCTTTAGGTATTTGAGGAATTGAGACACTGTCTTCCATAATGACTGAGCTAATTTACACCCCCACCAACAGTGAATACAATGAAGATTTTTCCATCTTTATCCTGAGATACTGATCTGTTTATTACATGCTCTCATTTTCGTAACTCAACCAGTCCATGACTTCTTTATCCAATCTAATGACTCATTTTCCTGTCTCTGCTGAACTCTGCATCCAATTGTTTGAGCAATATTTTAATCAGTGTCAGATATGTGTTACTTAGAATGTCTAAAGTACAGTAAATTTGCTTCAATAATTCAATCATGTTCTATCTTTACAAATTTCTGTGAAGCAAACCACCACTTGATTGTTCGAGTCAAAAGCCTGTGAGCTATACTTGATTCCTCCTTTTCTCATAGCATATTCAAAATCAGTCTCACTAAATCCAACATTGTTTTTTGTTTCTATATTTCATTACTTCTGTCAGCACCCAAAGCTACATTCATGCTACAACCTCAAATACTCTCCCTTCAAATATGGTCTCTCTTATATGTTTTCTTCTAGTGCTATAAAATTCTTTAATCAAATATAAATCTAGTCAGGAAATTTCTGAGTTTAAAAAACATTCATGTCTCCCTGTTTTTACAATGAAATACTTATAAAATGTCCAGCACAGCGCTACAATTGGACACTTCTTTTAAATCATCTAATTCATCATCATATTTATGTGCTAGCTATGCTGGGCTTTTTTTTTTTCTCTTTTATTTATCTCTAACTTTCTTGATTTTGTTTTACTTTAGAGTCTTATGACCACATTATTCTTTCCCTACACTGTACTTAATTTACTCCTTCCCTAGTCTTCATTCTCATCTTCACTGAAAGATCACTTTTTTAATGAAATTTGTTTTGTAGATTAAGTTATCTCCCTATGTTAGACTCATCTGTAAGTCTCTTCTTTTTTCTACTTTTACACTCAGAACACATATAATTTTTGTAATGTTCTATTTTTCTTAACAGGCAAAGTGACTGTCTTGTTCAAATTCATAATTGAAGCAACTTACGTAAGACCTGACACAGAAAGTATTCAATGTATATTTTGTAAAAATAAATAAATAAATAAATAAATATAATATTCAGGTAGAAATCATAGGTTTCAATAAAATCTGTTGTTAACTTTTTCCTTACTTGTGTATATTATTTTATAATATTATAAGATTTATGAGTCATAAATAATTGAAATTTATAATTTTCTTTTCTTTAAATTTTATTTTATTTTATTTTATTTTATTTTTTTGATACAGAGTTTCACTCTTGTTACCCAGGCTGGAGTGCAATGGCGCGATCTTGGCTCGCCGCAACCTCTGCCTCCTGGGTTCAGGCAATTCTCCTGCCTCAGCCTCCTGAGTAGCTGGGATTACAGGCACGCGCCACCATGCCCAGCTAATTTTTTGTATTTTTAGTAAAGACGGGGCTTCACCATGTTGACCAGGATGGTCTCGATCTCTTGACCTCGTGATCCACCCGCCTCGGCCTCCCAAAGTGCTGGGATTACAGGCGTGAGCCACCGCGCCCGGCCTTAAATTTTATTTTTAATTGACAAATAATTGTACATATTGAGTACATAATGATGTTTTGATACATAGTGATTAGATCAGAATAATTAACATACTCATCATTGCAAACATTTATCATTTGTTTGTGTTGGGAATATTCAATCTCCTCCTTCTAGCTATAAGAAACTACATAATACTGTTAAGTATAGTCAGACTACAGTGTTATAGAACACTAGAATTTGTTCCTCATATCTGGCTGTAATTTTATATCCTTTAACAAATCTCTCCTTAGCCCATCTTCTCTCTACCTTTCACAGCCTCCAGTAACCTGTGTCTTCACTTTCCATTTCTTTTTTTTTTTTCGTAAGAATATCACTGTGTTGATTTTCCTACAGGTAATTTTTCTACGGCTTCAACATTTTTTTTCCAATATTAAAAGAAAAAATCCCAAAGTTTAGAACTGGATCACTTGGCCCTTTCTCTTCTTATCTCCTCCCAGTTCAAAATGCTTGCATCTCTTAATGGCCAGCATCCTCTTGGATCTGCAGTTAGGCTCAACACATTCCAGCCGGAGCACAATCTTCTTCGTGGTCTTAGCATTCTTCCGGAAAATTGGCTTTGTCTGCCCACCACAGCCACTGTGCTTCCGATCATAGCGCCTCTTTCCATGGGCATACAAGGAATCCTTTCCCTTCTTATACTGTGTCACTTTGTGAGGCTGATGCTTGCCACACTTCTTACAGAAGGTTCTTCGGGTTTTAGGTACATTGACCATCTTTGCAGAAGGGCTGGTCTGTCTATATGATGAAAACCAGAAACGGCGTCCTGGACACTCGACTCGCATAGCTCTCACCTCGCAACAGTGAAGGGCTTCACTTTCTATTTCTATGAGATCAACTTTTTTAGCTTAAGCATATGAGTAAGAACATGCGATGTTTAACTTTGTTCTTGGCTTTTTTCACTTAACATACTCTCCTCCAGTTTTTCATCAAAGGACACCAACAACAGAAAAAAACTTAAAAGTATTGAAAATTATAGGATACTGGTTAAAATCTATTTCAACTTATGCAGTACCAGAGGTTACTTCCCTGTGCTGCTCTAATTCCTATTCCAGAGTTTTTCACACATAATTACAATGGCAATCAAAAGTCTTAAGGTACTTTACTTTTTGGGGGTATAATAATTATAAATATTACTTAAGGCTTAGTAAATCTTATTTTTAATTATCTATGTAATGACTCATTGATCTTTTTCCTGAAGAAGAGAATCCATTACCATGAGAAGATAAATCTTGTCTTGTATGCCACTGAATCCCCTAGCACTTTGAATAGTGATTGCCTAGCAGGTTGTGAGCCCTCAATAATCATCTATTTTCAATTAATTTTTAATTTTGTTTAAGAATATTTATTGAAAAACTAGGTATTGCATGAAATAAGCAGGTTTCCTTAGATAAAACAATCCAATTCACCTTTAGAAGAAGTTATTAAAAACTTACTTAAATCTTGTTATTATGTTCCACTGGATCAAAACCAAATTAACCATTATTTCAATCTCATTAGCATGATTATATAATGGGAATTGAGAAGATGAGTTATAGAAAAACATCTAACCTGTAAGTCATAATTAACTAAACTAAATACATTCTTAAAGCAATAAATGCCATCTGCTTGCTTTTTCTAAGGGCTAAACTGTTTGGATTTAAGCCAATTTCAAAGAGAAAAATAATGTGATACTGAAAAATTACAAACGATGAATTAGGCAGTTTACATTCCAGTGCTTATTTAAAAGACTATATAAAATCATTTGAATATATTAACATTTAACTCTATATATTCTGTTTTCTTTTGAAGTTTTTAAAATTTTACCAGGACCCAACCTCAGTAATGTAGATCAGCACAGGATGTAGTAATGTTTTCAAAAGGTATTTTGACTAAGATATTCACATCATCACATTACTGAATTTTGTTTTTGTTTTATTATTGTTACTTCTACATGAGTTTTACTATTATCCATGAAGAAAATACAAGCTTACAAATAAGAAGGTGATTTTTTTCCTGGCCCTTAAAATTCAGAATTAATATACATTTTTTCATTCCTCTTTACTGATTAGCTAAGCCACACTGACTAAACATAGTATTGTACAAGCACAGCTACTAAGCTAATAACATTTGGTACTTAGTTTCAAAAGTATACATGAGTGACACATTCAGATAAGGATATATAACATAGATTATTAAATAAATGCCATATTTGGAATTTAAATATAACTAACCCTCCTGTTTATCATATCATGGGAATTATTATAAATTAGCCTTAATCCAAGTTAGTTCCAAAGTTCATAAATTCAACAAATATGCTTTAAGCACTTTGAATGTATGAGGCATATTTTTAAGTGAGCTAAATACAGTTCCTACCTTTCACATGCTATACATTTTATATCTTCTTCTATCCCACAGTTTGGTGATCCAGTTGCACTCCCATTTGCGGTTTGTAAACATGGTATTCCCAATTATTTCTGGAATTTTTATTCTTTCTTGATTTTAGCTTAATAGGAAGCCCTACCACTTCGACATACACCAGCAGCCCTCAACAGTACAAGTTGAGCAAGTTTCTCAACTTATCAATTGACAAGTTGAGAAAGTTTCAAGCACATAATAAGAATAAACAACCACTTCCACTGGACCAAATCTCCTGGATAAAAAGGTTCTTATTCTTCATATGCTCAGTGCTGACTGATATCTAAGACATAGAAAAATTTAGACCATTTTTTATGTTTATTACTTTCCAATACTAAATTTTGTTTTAGAAAAGTAATGTGGGGAAAACCATATATGACAGACATCTGTTACATTTAAATATTAAATTTGTGGATGTAGAAGCAACATTCGGCCCTCAGATAGTTTTAAATAAAAAAGCACTTGAGCTAAATTCAAAACTCAATATCCATTCAGAGTTTACAGTTTAGTACAGGAGAAACAGAGAAAATAGACAAAATAAATAATATATACATATACATATGATAATATATATATGTATGGGTAAAATAAAGCAATAAAATATGTAACTACAATTTAAAATCATGGCTAGGCTAGCTTGCTAAGAAAATATCATTCACATGAAAACCTCAGTTCTATGACAGAGTGAGTTGTGAAGGTGGCAGAAGTCAGAGTTATCTATGCATAAGAAAATTCAAGAGCGGAGGCCATAAGTTTATTGACTGGGGTGTTTAAACGACAAAAAAATAGAGGTGGTAGAAGCATTCTGTTAAAAAAAAAATGTGAAAATGTGGTTCACATACACCATGGAATACTATGCAACCATAAAAAAGGCACAAGGATCATGTCCTTTGCAGGGACATGCGTGGAGCTGAAGGCCACTATGCTTAAAACTAATACAGAAACAGAAAACTAAATATAACGTGCTCTCACTTATAAGTGGGAACTAAATGATGAGAACACATGGACACATAGAGGGAAACAACAAACACCAGGGCCTTTCAGAGGGAGGAGGCTGGGGGAAGGAGAGGATCAGAACAAAACAACGAATGAGTTATAGGCTTAATACCTGGATGATGAAATAATCTGTACAACAAACCCCCTGATACAAGTTTACCTATGTAACAAACTTGTTCTGGTACCTCAGGGATACCAGAAAGAGTGTCTGAGATGTCTCCATGAAGTCAGAGGATGTTTTCCTTGGGATTCTCTATTTTCTGCTGGGAGCAGGAAAGGAGCTATTGAGAGCTCTGAGATAAGCAGGATAACACCAACAGAAAGTGACAGAGTTTTGTGCTCTTTTTATAAACATGAAGTAAATCCTCAAAAATCTAAAAGGAGAAAATGTCCTGGTACCTCAGAGGTACCAGAGCAAGTTTGTTACATAGTAAATTTGTTATGTAAATAAAAATTTCAAAAAAAATAAAGTAATACTGACAAGAGAGAACTTTTTTAAAAAAAAGAAAGAAAAGGAAATCACAATAAGCAGAAATGTGGAAGAAGGGGAGAAAGGAGGAAGAAAGAGAAAAATTAAAGACATAGATTAATCAGGAATCTGGAAACCCAGATGGCAGATCCAAGTGTCCGTTTGTGTTGCCATAAAGGAATACCTGACGCTAGACAGTTTATAAGGAAAAAACCTTTACCTCACTAGCAGTTCTGCAGGCTGTCCAAGAAGCATGGCACTACCATCTGCTTCTGATGAGGTCCTCATGCTACTTCCAATCATGGTGAAACGTGAAGGGGAACCAGTGAGGAGAAATTCTATGGCAAGAAAGGAAGCAAGGGAGAGAGGATTTTTGACAATCAGCTATTTTTATCAATCAGCTCTTGAGGAAAATAATAGAGCAAGAACTCACTCACCCACACATAGGGAGGCCATTAATCTATTCATGAAGGAACTTCCTCCATGACCTAAATACCTCTTACTCAAACACTAACATTGTGGATCAAATTTCAACATAAGTTTTGGGGAACAAAAACCGAAACTATAGCAGCAGGTGAGGGCATTGTTAAGAAAAAAACTTGTAACATTTCATTATGAATTATAGTTTATAGTTTATATATACTCACTGTTAAAGCTATTATTAAAAACTTAACTCCATCTACATAGTACCTATGCTTATTAATAGTAGCAGACAGATCAAGGAAAATATTTATCCTAAGTGGATTGATATTCAAATAGAGGAAAAGAAGCACATACAGGGCACACTACAGAATGTTAATTCAAAAGCAAACAGAAAGTAGTTAGATTTGACTATCAGATATATAAATCCTTGAGAAGAAATTTTTGGCAGATGTGAGATGAAAGTTCGAGTCCTACAAATCTAGATTCTAAAGTAAAGCATACATTTGAGTTGTAACTTAGGTGTTACATATTAATATAGCAGGGATACAAACATTCAGACCATAGCAACATTTTTCATGTCTCTTTTCTGTTATTTTATTTATAGCATATATATATTTGATACTTTCTTATTGTTTCCATATTTCTACTGAATGAAATCTTCAACTGAGCACTCATGTTGCCTACTCTCCTTCATAAATCCCTTAACAATATTAATCATAATTACATTACATTCTTTGTCTGATACTTGTAACATCTGAGTCATTTCCAATTCTGTCACTTTTATTTTTTCTGTTTGCAGTGTGTGTGTGTGTGTGTGTGTGTGTGTGTGTGTGTGTGTGTGATTTTATATTTTTAGACTTTATACTCTTTGTCTGATTTTGTAACATTGTATGTAGTAGGAAATTAAGTAAATATTATTTATACTGGTAAACTGGCATGCCACTTATTGCTAGGACTTTAATATATATGAGAAAAGGCTGAGTTATTTCAGTCCAGTAGTATATTAAATTTGGGAGTTGTAGCTATGGTTACCTTCTTTGCATTTACTATTAACTTAAAATTTCTCCAGTTTTAACTTTCACTTTGTATATGGGCTGGGTTGCTGGAAGTATTTTTTCAATTCCTGTTTCCATTTCAGCTTTTGACTTTCCTGTCGAAAAAGGAAAGTCTATTTGTCTGTCTCATAGAAGGTTTCTTTTCGACCTTTTGCCCCTTCCTCAATGGTAGATTGCTTTACTGTTTTACTTCTCTACTTTTTGAGTATTTTATGAGTTGAATTGTGTTCCCCAATTTACTTCATATGTTGATGTCCTAACGACCAGGACCAAGAATGTGACTGTATTTGTCAAAAGAACCTTTAAAGAGGGGTCTAAATTTAAATTAAGATGTTTGAATGGGCCATAATCCAATATAACTGGTACATTTATAAGAAGAGAAAATTTAGACACACAAAAAAACACCAAGGATGCATGCACTTGGAAAGACCATATGAGGACACAGAGAGAAGGCAGCTACCTGCAAGCCAAGGAGAGAGGCCCAAGGAGAAACCTACTAACACCTTGATCTTGTACATTTAGCCTCCAGAAATATAAGAAAACAAATTTGCATTGTTTAAGACACCCAATCTCTGGTATTTTGTTACAGCAAAATAATAAATTCAAGGTCTGCTCATGTGCATTGGGGGTATGGGAATGCCTTGTATCTTCTATTGATAAAAGCAGACCCTCAATTTTCCGGCTTTTGGTGTGCTACTTTCTCAGTGATCCTGCTCCTCTACCAGAATTAGAAAATTTCTCAGTCTGCACCCAGTACATTTTCCTGCCTTTTCCTTAGATATTGTGTGTTGTTTGTTTGTTTTTATTTTTTACTATTTTTTTTTTCTCCAGGTTGCAATGGTTTTTTTACCTATACTGTTAGGACATATAGTATTTGTTGCCTTTTATCAAGATTAAGCTTTCTTTTTCCTCAGGTCATAAGATTCTGAGTAAGGTTTTTTTTTTCCCCCTTCCCATAGCGGGACTGCTCCCCTACCCAATCCTAATCTTAGGAGAATTTTTTCATTTTTCCTCTCTGCCATCAATCCTTCTTAGAAACAGACAGTGGACTCTGTGGAGAAGAGCCTACAAGCAAGAGGAGCAGGGGGAAACTAGCTTTAATTTTGCAACTCCCAGAGATGCTACATCCTTACTGTAGTTCAAACTATCTCAATAGTTGCTTAAAAAACTTCCGCTAAAATCTTCTTAACTATGCTGTGTAATCTGGTGTTTGCAACCCACCTCTCCCTCGTGTCATCTATCTCTGCTTCATTTTAAAAGTAGTTGATTATAGTGTAATCTTAAATGTGGCTTTAAAAAAAGTTATTATTTAATTTTATATATTTTTTCATGTTGTTAGGGTTAGAAATGGAATCTTTTCAGCTTTCTTTGTTCTTAATGAAAGGAGAAAAAAAGCCATCTTTATAAGAACCATCATTAATAACTGGAAATTAAACAATAAATGTTTTCTGAAACAATTAATGAATAAAAGGAAAACTGAAGTTAGAATTTACTAATATATTTCAAATTATAACAAACATGCAAAAGCCTACAGTTAAACTCATCCCTGAAGAAACGGCAAGATTTGTGTGTAGCACATTGTTTAGGTAAATAAATTTCTACATTACTCATCAGATATAATATTTTGAAGTTTGTCAGACGCCAATCTTCAATCACTTCCAGGTAATTAACATTATGTGTTAAAATATCTATCAACTCTCTGATCTGTGTGGAAAGTTTCTTAAAATATCAAAAGATTCACCCCACTATCTAGCTATCTAACTTCTTTTGTAATATAGCAAGTTTCTCACTTGCCTTTGATACAAAGGTTAAAATATACTTAAATCTTTCTATGTTAATGAGCTCCAAACAATTGCATTTATATTATTAATAAATCTACTCTCCTATGTCTTTGAAATATGCATCAACATTAATTTTTTAAAAATATTGTGTCAGATGTGATTATATTCACAGAGCTTATTCATACTGTTAATAAGGTTAAATTATAAATAGAAATTTATATTGGATTAGATCTGAACAGAATCATGAAATGAATTTCATTTCACTTTTTTACTACTCTAGTTGGGTTCAGTACTTCCAAATTAATCTTTCAAATATCTAGGACAGTCTAAGCATCTTCCTTGGTACAGGCGTACTCTTCTTGTCTTCTTTAAATATATATTTTTCTCTATTCTAGTTTCTCAGGATTATTCTCCAGGTTAGTTTGTAATTGAAAATTCCTAACATGTCTATGATATAACAAGAGAATACTTACAGCTTTCAGGTTATTTTGATTACTAATTGTCAGCAGGATTATGTCAGAGGTAGTCTTAACAGACAAGTCATTTAAAGAGGAAGTCAGTTAATGAAATGTATTCAGGACTAGTAAATAGCCTAATCCTTATTTCATCCTTCCCTTCCACTGTTCCTCCCACCGTTCTATTTTAAAAGCAAAGCTCAATCTAAATCCCCTTAGAGCAGAAAAAAGTAAATTGAAGAAAGCATACTTTGAAAAAATTTCTAGCAATAGAACTTTTACAACTTATGGTTCTAAAGAGGCACCAAAGTATTAAGGTTGGATCTTAGAGAATGTCCCTAGAACTTCCGACTATGCCTCCCACAAAGACTCTTTCCCGTGTGCCTCAGAACATAGATTTTGAATGTCTAGTTTTGCAGCTTTGAATGGTACCTTGGGGTATGGAATGAAAGTCAGATGGAGGAAAGATGGGAAAAGATATACTAATAATTCACTATCATTTCCCATCATCAGGTGAGAAAAATTATTCATATTTAATTGTCAAATACTTTGACATTTTGATCCAGCCCTCTTTGCTTCCTCATGTTTTTATTTTGCATAGCACAAAATGCAGACCAATACCAGATCTATATTCTGTATTAAAACTATATCATGATGTGTTTTTTGAAAATGTGAATAAAAATTAAAACTTCTTTTCAGTAACTAGAAAATATAGTCTTTTCAATTTTGTGCAACTTTGCTCTTTCTTTATTTTGATTTCCACGCTTGTCAATATTCATAAGTCTAGGCTGTCACTCATAGGAAAAGCCTGTGACATTTTACTGATATGCACAGAAAATTATCAGGAAAACGATACATAATTTGAGGTGCTATTTTCCTGTGATTTCACTGTGTGTTTAAGTATAATCTGAATAAAGCATCTAAATAAAAAGGTTGACACTAATGTTGAAAATGCCAGGTTCTATGTCACATCAGTTCAAAAGAAACAGAAGGGAAATAGGGAGAACTTTGGTTCCAAGGGATGAGTGTTAACTACTCTTTTTAGAGAACATTACATAATTTTATTAGTTAATAACACAGGATTTTAAAGAGCAGTTCTAAAAATTATGTTTGGGGTATTTCTGGAAAAGTAATAGATAGGAACAATTTTCCTTTGAAAAATAGAATTTAGCATGTATTTTAATTTTATCTCTAGTAAAAGTTAGAGTAGGAAAATGACAGCAGTAGATCTTATCTCCATCCTCTTATTCCATCCTAGAAACAACTCTAAACTGGCAAAACATAATAGAAGAAGTAATTATTCTGAGAATTTAGTTTAAAGCAGATTTTTCTGAAGTAAACAGCATAACTTCTCAATTATTCAGTGAGGTAATTTTTTAATCTCAAAATTACGTTTGGTTTTTTTGTGTGTGTTCAGCCATCAAATAGCGTGTTGAGGTATAAAATACTTTGTGAAATTTTATTTAATTAAAATCAAAAAAAATATATAGTATTAATGTAGGTCTCTGTTATATTAGTAAAATTATGTTTATTAATTCATTAATCATTATGAGGACTTCCAACATCTCCTCTCTTATTCATCAAAATAAAAATCTTGGATATGCATAAAGAACAGAATGAAAACCACAAAACTGGCCAAAGTGCAACACCTTTGTGTGATGCTCTCTCTCTTCTTTTGTACTTTTATTCAGCCACTAAGGAAAGGGGCAGGGACTGTCCACTTCTTGACATTCCTTTTGTGTTTGTTTGTAGGTGGAAACATACTAATTCTTCAGGAAGGATCTTGGCAGAGAAAAACATATGGTGGAAGCTCTTTACATCTGCTTATGATCATAATAACAACAATAAGCGCCAACTTTAATGCTCATTAATTGCTTACTATGCAGCAGTTACAAAGCTAAACGTTTTATGTACAAAATGCCTGTAATACAATAATAGACTTCTCTCCGTATCCACAAAGGATTGATTCCAGAACCCCCCAACAATTACCAAAATCCAGGATGCTCATGTACCTTACATAAAATGTTGGAATATTTACATATAACCTATGCACATTCTCCTATATACATTAAAGAATCTCTAGTTTTCTAGTGATACTTAAATATTTACTGTATTCT
This sequence comes from Cebus imitator, assembly GCF_001604975.1. Classification (NCBI taxonomy): domain Eukaryota; kingdom Metazoa; phylum Chordata; class Mammalia; order Primates; family Cebidae; genus Cebus; species Cebus imitator. Next base: position 366,215 of record NW_016107499.1, on the reverse strand, counting down.
TTTTAAAATTTGTATTATTTTTCTTGTTACATTGTTTCTCTTTTTAAATTTTTTTTAAATCTTCAGTTGGTTTTATGCAGAACACATAGATGCATGACCTATGGATGTGGCTTATCACAAAAAAATAAACTGAGGCTTAGTGTAATGAATTATTTTATATCCACTATGAAACTTAGTTGTTAATAAAAGGCATCCATAACCTTACATGTTGCCTAACGAAGCACATTTAGGAAAGAGACCAGACACAAATTTGAAACTAAAAAGCCTTGAAATGACCCTTGGGAAAAATAATTGTTTTTACAACAGAAGATTGGGGGTGGCTGTTCAAAATATGATCATAAATTTTTCATACTCCCATCAAAGTTAGAGCCAAATCCACCCTATCCTACCCTTGTAAGTGTTTTTGCTGGACTTAGTGACTGACTCCTAATGACATTAATATGGTGTTTCTGGAACTACATAATAAAAGTCACTGTGTATTCCTCTTTGCTCTATTTATCACTCAATAAGGGGAAAGCAAGCTGCCATGTCTTCAGGACATTTGTGTAACCCTCTCGGCAGATGACATAGGTGGGAACTGAGAGGCTTCCTGCCAAGTGCATTCTTAGTGAGCCAGCTGGAAAGCATCAGCAGACTATGTTCCAGACTGACATATTGACTGCAACTGTATTAGAAACCCAGAGGCAGAGCCATTCAGGTAAATACATCTTAAATTACTGATTGAAGGAAACTATGAGATAAAAAATATTTTGTGTTTCTAGTTGCTATGTTTGGAGAAATTTATTATTCAGAAATAGGTAACCAATACAGGGGAGATTTGAATATTAGACCCATGTCTTAGAAATAATAATTACAAGAAGCTTTAAAATTTTTTTTAATGATGACCAAATTCTCCCTTTTAGGAATTCAAGGGTCTATGGCATAAAATACCACAAAGAAAATACTAACTACAATGAAGTGTAACAAGTTGCATTCTAGAAAACAATAAGGCAAGACAGAAACACAGAAATAAATGCAAAATATTAGGGAAGTAATATGGGATAGATTCTGAGTCAACTATTGAAGTTCTCTGAGCAAGTTAATAGAATGTTAAATAAAATGATGTACTAAAATATAAAAGAGTCTTACAATAGATGGCCCTTCCTGAGACTTGTGAGATAAAGAAGATTTATATCTGCTTCATAGAAAATAAATATAGATAGCCAGTTCCATTAAGTGCCTGAGACAAAATGTAAACTAGAAATTGTTAAAGGCAAACATTTGTTTCCATTATATTAAACTCAAGGAAAATTAAGCATATGTGCTAAGGAAAAAGTTGCTAATGTGTAATAATAAATCTGTATTTTAATAGTTCTTATATAAATCATATTTTCCAGGGGTACTTATTCCAAATTAAATTTGTTATCTTGAGTTAGTTACATACTAGATAAGCTCATTCAAAGATATTTTCTCCAAACAAGTCTGTCAATTTTCCATTCTAAAACTAATTCTAATTAACATTAAAAATATTGACTTATCTTTGGACTAGGGTTTAGTATTCATGAATTTAAGTCTTTTCTGCTTTTGAGTCTAGCAATTCTAATAATTTGACATTAATAATAATGTGCCTTTTTAGAAGCAGTTTAAAGTTAAAGTGCTCTTTAGTCAATGTCATATAATTTAACTCATTTGTGGTTTCTAAACTAATTAATTCTCAGTTGTGCCTAGAATGCTTTAATATAGTGCATCATTTTAAAGTACAACAAAACAAACTGACTAAACACCAAGCGTTCTCCCTAACTTATCGACATACAAGCATACCTTATTTTATTGTACTTTATTATAGATGCTGTATTTTTTTTTTTTACAAATTGAAGGTATGTGACAATGCTACATCAAGGGAGCACTCTATCAGTGCCATTTTTGCAACTACATGTGCTCACTTTGTGTCTTGGTTTTACATTTTTGCAATTCTTGCAATATTTCAAATCTTTTACATTATTATTATACTGTAATCTTTGATCAGTGATCTTCGATTATAATTCTTCTGGAGCACCACAAACCACTCTCATATAAAACAGCAAACTTAATCAATAAAGGTTATGTGTATTCTGACTGCTCTATTGACAGGCCATTGCCTGGTCTCTCTCCTTTTCTTTGGTCCTTCTATTCCATGAAACACAACAATATTGAAATTAGGACAATTAATGAGACTACAATGCCTTCCAAGTGTTCAAGTGAAAAGCAGAGCTGCAACTCCCTCTCTTTAAATAAAAATTTAGAGAAGAGTAGGATTGGTGAGGAAGGCATATTAAAAGCCTTGAGAGACCAAAAGCTAGGCCTCTTGCACCACTTAGCCAAGTTGTTAATATGAAGGAAGAGTGCTTTAAAGACATCGAAAGTGCTATTTCAGTGAAAATACAAATGACAAGAAAGTAAAACAGCCTTATAGGATGACCATTTTACTGGTCTGGATAGATCAGACCAGCCACAATATTCCCTTGAGCCAGAGCCTAATCCAGAGTAAGGCCCTGCCTCTATTCAATTCCATGAAGGCTAAAAGAGGTAAAGAAGTTGCAAAAGAAAAGCTGGAAGCTAGGAGAATTTAGTTCAGGAAATTCAAGAAAATGAACAATCTCCATAACATAAAAGTGGAATGGAGCAGCTAGTGCTGATGTAGAGGCTTCAGGAAGTTATCTAGAAGACCTAGCTAAATAATTGCTATACATGACTATACCAAACCACTAAGTAACAGATTTTTAATATGAAGAAGCAATAGCCTCTTATTGGAAGTGGATGCCATCTAGAAATTTATTAAGTAGACAGAAGTCAATGCCTGACTTCAAAACTTAAAAGACCAGGCTGACACCCTCATTAAAGACTAATGTAGCAAATGACTTTAAGTTGAAGTAAACCCTAATTTATCATTTTGAAAATCCTAAGGCCTTTAAAAATTATATGTAATTTACTCTGCCTAGGCTTTATAAATATATCAAGAAAGCCTGGATGATAGTACCTTTGCATAAAGCATGGTTTGTTGAATATTTTTAGCCCATTATTGAGATCTGCTCAGAAAACATAACCCTTTCAAAATATCAATGTTCAATGACAGTGCTCGTAGTTATGGAAAAGCTTTGATAGAGATGTATACGGAGATTAATGCTTTTTTCATGCCTGCTAACACAACACTAATTCTGCAGCCCATGAAAATTTCAACATTTAAGTCTTATTATTTATGAAATACATTTTCTAAGTCTTTAGCCATATCAGTAATGATTTTTCTGATAGATCTTGGAAAAGTAAACAGAGAGCCTTCTAGAAAGAATTCACCACTCTAGATAACATTAATAACATCCACAATTCATGGGAGCAGGTCAAAATAGCAATATTAACCCTAGTGTGGAAGAAGTTGATTCTAACCCTTATGAAATACTTTGAGGGGTTCACGACTTCAGGGGAGGAAGTAACTGCCTATGTGGTGAAAATAGTAAGAGAACTAGAATCAGAAGTGGAGCCTTATGATGTAACTAGCTGTAATCTCATGATAAAACTTGAACAGATGAAGAGCTGCTTCTTATGGATGAACAAAGAAAATAGTTTCTTGAGATGGAATCTAATTCTGGGGAAGATGTTGGGAATATTGTTGAAATGACAACAAAGAATTTAGAATATTACATAAACATAGTTGATAAAGCACTAGCAGGGTTTGATGGAATTGACTCCAATTTTGAAAGAAGTTCTATTGTGGATAAAAATGCTATCAAACAGCATCTCATGCTACAGTAAAATGTTTCCTGAAAGAAAGAGTCAACAGAGTGAGCACACTTTTTGCTCTCTTATTTTAAGAAATTGCCACAGCCAGCTCAGCCTTTAGCAACCACCACCCTGCTCTGTCACTAGCCATCAACATTGAGACCAGACCCTTCATCAGCAAAAATATTATGACTCACTGAAGGTTCAGATGATCTTTAGCTTTTTTAAAGAATAAAGTATTTTAATTAAGTTATATATACTGTTTTTCAGACATAATCTTATTATACGCTTAACAGACTACAAATACTGTAAACATAACTTTATTTGTACTGGGAAAACAAAAGTTTTGCATGATTCACTTTATTTCAACATCTAGTTTATTGCATATTCTAAAACCAAACTCACAATCTCTCCCAGGCATGATTATACTCGGAATACCTCCTAAACATTTCCTAAAGTCCTTCTAGCCCATTGCCAGATATAGAAATTGAAATAAAAAAAGAAAAAGAAAGGCAGTATCAATAAGAAATGGCAGTGTAGACCAAGTTCTCTGAGGACAAGAAGAGACCCCCACTATTTAAAAGGCGTATCAAATCATGGGTGTTTTTTTTTTTTCTACTCATACATTTGTTATTATTTATTTATTTGTTTGTTTTAGAGGCAAAACAATAGAATTTTCAATAAGATAAGGAAGTTTGTGTCATTATTAAGTCTCTTACTTAATACATGTGTGAATTCATTTAAGACATTTATTTCTGAGTATCCATTTCCTCATTAATGAAATGAAAACTGTAGCAATTCCTCACAGTTTGCTGTTGGTATGAATTGAGTTTATTTATACGAAAGTGTGAGTAGGCTGTTACGCACTATGCAAATATTAGTTTCTATTCCTCTGAACTGTGAGGCTTCGGGGTTATGTATGATGGCAAATTCATCTATATTCCCAGCACTTATCACAATAACTAACAAAAAGCAGAATGTCCTTAAATCTGTTTTGAATGACTGATTAGAAGCCACTTGCTTTCATTTCCTAAACCCTTTCTTACAAGGATTAAATTTATATTTTTTTCAACATTATGGTTTTAGGAGAAAGATTATTTCTTTTATAAACTGTTGATCTTAATTCAATACTAGAAAATGTGTTTAATGCTTCTTTTTTCACCTAGTTTCCCAAGGAAATACTGACATATATTCTGACATTGCTAAAAATGTAACAGATAAGTCAGAAACATAATTGTAAAATTATCAAAATGGTATGGAACAGATGGTGGTGTAAATTGATCTGCCTGCAAGCCATAAATTAAAGAATAGGTAGAGATTAAGAGTAAACACAAGTCAGGCCAACAATGTACAAAGCTAGAACAAGAACTGTCCCCACTGGGTACACAGACAATGGTAACAAAAACTCTATGATTAACCAATTCTTATAACTACGAAGGTAATTATCTGAGTAGAGGTACTCATTGGGAGGGTCTATCAAGACCTGGAATGTAGACTATATTAGTTTGACATTTAAGGTAGGAACATTGAAGCTAATCACTTTTACTGTTTGATGAAAACCCTATTCTAAAGAACCACTTCAGATATTTTGAAAGAAACATATCTGAACCATTTTTTCCTAACTAAATTGGATTATTGGCATAATTCTAGTGCCTAAGATGTGTGGAAGATTTATGGACATTGTTTTAAAATGTCTATATATTTCTGCTAGTATTTCTAGCAGGAGGCTTTGATAGAAAATTCCACATTCTATGTTTTACTATATAAATGATATTTGCTTCTGTAAACAAAACAAAACAAAACAAAACTTTACAGGAATCCATTGTGACTATCAGAGATTCAAAAATTATGCTTTAATAAATCATGAAAAGTCCACATTTAAGACATCACAGTTTCTGCAGTACATACCGTGATGTTCTCATGAAGGTTTTGATTCTATTGGTATGATTTAAATCTAAGGATTTTTAATTAGTAGTCTTTAATTAGTAGTCTTGATGATGAACAAGATATGAATAAGCATATTGTCACCACATGTCCTTATCATAGGTATAGTACAGATGTTAATGTTACATTGTGGCAAATACTTAAGTTACCATAGACTTATCGCACAGAGTGGGCAGAACAGATTCTCTCTCCTAAAAGTTGTACATGTTTGCTTAAAGAAAAAAAAAAATATTCCAGCATAAGTTAGGGATATGTTTGGTTAGCAGTTCTTAGATATAGGCCAAAATAATCATTTTTATCAGAAGATCTGTTAAATTCAAGAGTACAGATAATATTATATCATTTATTGGTTATTCTCAAAAGTAAAGTCATGGTGTTTGCTGTTCATATACACTATTTTTTTTTTGTCCTCAGTTATATTTTTTTGTGTGCAGTGTTTAGATATTCAGCAGCCAAATTATGTCTATATGATATAAAACTACTTTCATGTTCATAATAGCCAAAAGTTAAAAACTACTAAAATATACACTAAAAGTTAGAGGTATTACATTCACTCAATAACATTTATACGGTAATGAAAATCAACATCTATAATTACATGCTGCAACATGAATGAATCTTATGAATGTAATTTGAATGTACAAATCCAGGCATAAGAGTGCACATTGTGTGGGTGTGTGTATTCATTTATTGTAAATGAAAAAAATATGCAAAAGTAACTTAGGTTTCAGAATAGTAGTTATACTTGGCAGAAGAGGGGTGTGTGGAATGGGAAATTAGAGGAACTTCAAGAATGCTGCTAATGTTCTCTTCTTGACTGTCAGTTACAAGGATGTGTTCAGTTGGAAAAATGTATTAAAATATAACATCTTGTTGTAAGACAATTCTCTATAGAACTATTACATTTTTGTATACCTTGAGGACAGAGGTACTAGCTGCCTTTTCAGAGACCATCTTTTTTGAAATATTAATACTGAAGTGGCCTTGGAAGATAGAGAGATAGTTCCATTAGAAGGTGGGAAAATATTGGTTTCCTGACTAGTACAATAAAGATAATGTTTCTCTCCAGGAAAATGTTTGAGTAGGTTAGTCTGTAACCCCTTTTATGGAAAATTGGTTTGTCTAGTTCACAACCTGCTGCACGTGTAAATGTCACTAAGCCACTGTCACATGACCATGTGGGAATCAAAGTTCAGGAAACATGGGAAATGATCATATTTTACTGCTATTGCTATGAGCAAAAAATGTTCCTTTGTTTTTGCTTCAAGAGTCTCATAACTTTTGCTAGCGTCCGTGAAACAGTGACAGGCTACCTTGTTATCTTGAGAGGAGAGTAACATCCCAGAACATTTTTTTTTGACACTAAGATAATCGATTTACAGATATAGTTAAGTATAACATATATTTAATCAAAAGTAAACTAAAATTATTGGCATATGTGCTTTTTTATACGTGCATTACCTTTTAATAGAAACTTAAAAATTACTTGGAGCAGCCCTGATTCCTTATAAATCATAAATCATAACAATAAGCAAATATAGAAACTAAAAAGTATTTCTTGTTTTAGAAGATATACACACGCAAACAAAGTCAAAACAAGTTAAACACTTTCTAGTACACATTGAGCAACAATCAACTTTTGAATGAGAAAGCATTAGCTACTTTTCTTGAGGAAAAAAAGAATTAAAGATCATGAATTTATTAGGTGCCTGCCTTTTAATTGCATAACCATTTTGATTATTTTTCCTTGAAAAGTTTTACTGGAATTTTTATTATTCTGTCCCACGTATTAGCTATGCAAGTTTTATGCTTGCCTACAAATTAGTAACATTTAAACACTATTTTAGGATTTTAAAATGTTATATATTTATTTCATTCATTTTTCTTAAAGAGAAGCAAGTATTGATGTATTTGCCAAATGACCAATAATAGTGCTTGCCCTGTTTATAGAGAAATTTATTTGTAGAATATAAGTTGGCTGGAAAATGCATCTGATAATACCATATTTGCACAGAGTCTATGTTTTGGGAGTAATTAAACTCAGAACACACTGAATTATAAGTCTATTGGGAAACACAGTAAATCTAGTAGTAATCCTTAACATGGTAAATATGGACATTGAAGCACAGACAACTTACATAATTTTTCCAAAATTATTTTTATAATGTTTGGAGGGGATACCTGAACCTGGATCTCACTAAATACTCTGCCTTCAGAGTCATAAATTTAACCTAAAAGGGCTTTTCTATTTAAGCAATACATTTATGGTAGTAAATGATATACAATTCTATATATGATAAGTTCTAGTCATTTTATAGCTGAATTTTAAAATTGTCATTTCATCATCTGAACATAAAATCATGACAGATATTTTTGAAAATTGAAAACTGTATTGAAAATGAAACATTGAAACAAAAACTTGAAATCAGAAAGTAACTATTAAATATGCTAGAAAGTTAATACATTCTCAGAGCTTCAGTTCCCATAGCGTGCAGTATTCTCTAAAGCAGTGTCAATGGCTCAATTCAACATATTGATATTTAAAGCAGCAAGAAACAAAGTCATAAAAATAGCCTACTAAAAAATAAGCTATTTGTGGGCAGTGAAAATGTATTCTGTAGGAAAAATTTTGTACAGGACCCTATGGGTTTCCTCTCAGCTATACAACTAGGCTAGATTTCATAACTGGGGCTGTTCTCTAGGGATTCTTGTGTTGCTTTTTGGCTTTGATAAAATAGAGAAGGGGTGAGAATATTGAGCCTGATTGGTTCACTACTCTAGGGATAAGGGCTTGAGAGCTTCTCAGTAGGCTTTTTAAAACAAACAAATTACAGTCTTAGAAATATAAGTAAGAGAGGCTTAAATTTAAAGAGAAAATTGGTTTTGTTTGGTGATATTTTTAGTGTGTTTTAATCAGTGCCTTAACCTCCTTACTCCTCATATAAGGTAACTGAGTTTATAAATAGTCATAATTCTCATTGTATTATTGTATTCAGAGTTATGTTAATTGAATTAAATTGTTAATATCTTTTGACTTTAGCAAGTTAGGCTGGGGATTAAATAAGATCATGTTAACATAATTGCTTTGAAACTGCTTTTTACAAGATCATATTAATAGATCATTTTCATTTTATAGGAATGTACATTTGCATAAAATTACCCAAAATGTCCAATGGGAATAAAAAGTTCCACAAACCAACATATAGATAAGGATGGTTAATGTGTACATATAAGACCACATTGTTGGCCTTTTTATGTCTCACAGCAATAGATTCCTGTGAAAGACTCTTTACGAAGCCATTACAAATAACCACCCAATTTCAGGATTTATATCTACATACATTTTCTGTAAGAATAGGGAACTCAAACAATACAATAGCAAAAATAATAATAATGGTAATCTGGTTTTTTTTAATGGGCAAGAGACCTAAATAGAGATTTCTCAAAAAATTTCTCAAATTTTTTCTGTTATCAAAAAGAAAATAACAGGTGTTGATGAGGATGTGGAGAAAGGGGAGTACCGGTACACTGTTTGCCGGAATGTAAATTAGTACAGTCACTATCTATATATAGACGTTTCTCAAAAAGCTAAAAATAGAACTACCATGTGATCCAGCAGTTGCACTACTGGCTATATTTTCAAAGTGGCGGGGAGGGGCAGAGAATGGGTTTATCAAACAGGTATCTGCACTTCTATCTTTTCAAGTACTATTTATAATAGCCAAGATATGAAATCAGCCTAAGTGTCCAACAACAAATTAATGGATAATGAAAATGTTGTAAAAATACACAATGGAATATTATTCACCCACAGAAAAGACTGAAATTCTGTCATTTGCAGCAACATGGATTAATCAATGGAACATTCAGTGAAACAACATAGGCACAGAAAGAATAATATTGCATGTTTTTACTCAAATGTATGAGTTGAAAAAATTGATCTCATTGAGTAGTAGTGAGTAAAACGGTGGCTTCCAAAGCAGGGTAGGGAAAGGGATAGAATGAAAAGATGTTGGTTAATGTGTACAAAAATACAGTTGGATGGAAGGAATAAGTTCTGGTGTTCAATAGCACAGTAAGACTGCCATAGTTATCAAAATTTTATTGTATGTTTCAAAATATCTAGAAAAGATATTTTGGAATGTTTCCACTGCAAAGAAAAAATACATGTTTGAAGTGGTAGATATCCTAACCTGATTTGTTCATTACACATGGCATGCATATGTCACATGTACTCTCAAAATCTGTACAAGTATGTATCAGTTTTAAGAGAGTTACCCAAACTATACAATTTCTTAAAATAATTTGTTGTCTAGTATTTTTTATCAATGAATAAGAAATTATTTTATGATAGGAAATCATATTCATAGTACTTAAATTTCTCAAAACATTAGCAATAATATGCCATCATAAAGATTAACATTATGGCCAGCCATGAATACCTTTAAAATATTGATAGTACCAATACATGTCCATATTAATTTTTTATAAAACAGATCTTGAAATTAAATCATATGGTTTTCTTTTGTTTTCATTAATCCAAATACCCATTGCTTTTCAGCCTTTGTCCTAAAAATATGGTGAATGATTTTCTTCTGTATGTTCTGTCTTCCAAACCTTCTAAATTCTTGTGTTTCATGCAATTCTCTTATTTTTGACAACTTCCATCACTATTTATTCCCTTGTCTTTGGCATCCAGTTTTTTAAGCCTATGAACTAATAGTAAAAAACTTGGGTAACTGTGAAAGAGTAGGATTTTTGTTTTTAAAGTAATATCCTTCTTAGTTTTGAGTGTGTAATGTAAAGTATGTAATAGTTATATGAATAAAATTTTAAAAACCAAAAAAAAACTCAATAACATTTTTTAGATATCTGTAATTTTACATACCTCAGCATATAAAGTATGACATTATGCATATCTTAGTGACTTTAGTTTCAAATCTCAAGAAATAAGTGGCCCTTACAGAAAATCTTTAACATAGTGACAGTCAGTTGGCATTATTTCAGAAAGTACACACTTGAGAGGCATTGCTGTCCTCCCTTCAGCTAGCCATATTCTGTCAATAAATGAAGGTCTGACTATTAGTATGATAAATATCAGATACAACTTTTTATTAGTAAATCATAGCTTAATCATCAGCATTGTGTCTTGCTATTTGTTCGGGGGAATTGTTTCCTAACCCCAACTATAAGATGATAGGACCCAGCTTATGGAATGCTGCCCTATTTATTCTGGTTGAACTTTTCCACACAAAGCAACAATAGTGCATGAAAAAGAACTTTAGTGGACAAGTTTACCGACTGCTTATTCCTACTTTCTAATGAATATTTTTCTGACACATATTGTATGTATGACAAAATTTTGACTGGGATTTACTTTCATAATAGCATTTGATTAGGTAAGAAGATAGCTACTCAAAAGTTCAAATTTATTCTGCACTAAGGGCAAACTATTGAACAGTTTTAAACAAAGGAGACGGATAATACAATTTGTATTTTAGAACAAGACCTACAATGAAGAGCTTGAATTGGGTTGAGATAACAGACAGGAAGGCAAGCGTCAAAGTAAATAAAACAAATTATCTTTACTACTTTCCCTTCTTTTCATCCATTAAAAATTTCCCTTCAGCCATAACAATAAAACGCTTCAAATTTATCCTTTTTATTGTTTGTATATAATAGTAGAAAAGATCTTAAGCCTTTCACTGCTTACTCTGGGTTACACAGCAATTTAGCTATAGAGAAAGACATAACTGCTTTCAAAGTTCAATAATACATCATTAGATAATGAGATAGTAAAACAATAAACAATGCAAGACAGGGTATAGTGAATGCTCAAATGGAGGGTTGGAATTTATTATTATGTGGAGCATAAGACAATAACTTGAAGATTGACAGAGGGAAATATTTGAATAATAAGGGATCAAGCTATTAGAATGTTACAATCAAGAATTAATTTACTAAAATGATTAAGATTAATTAAACAGCTCAGTTTTCATTAAAATATTTGTAGCTTAACATTTCATGTGAGAGTGTGACAAATATAAATGTCTCAGTTTTACTTGACTTTATGATGGATATGGATCAAACTGGAAGCTGCCCAACCCTGCTGTGTTAATTTTGATGGAGTGACCATATCAATAAGGTTCAACAAACATTAGTGTTATCACGGCCAGCCATGTGTAAGGAGACAATACATGTCTAGTTTTTTGGATCATTTTCACATAGAACAGACAAGAAAAAATAAGCTTACCACATGGCAAAGCTTTTCATGACTGCGAGCTTGGCTCTGGGCAGTGTCCCCTAGGGTCTGAGCACAAGCTGGCATGAGTTCTGCCATGGCAGGAATATTCAGGATGTTCACATAACCAGTAAAATCTTCCCTACTAGGAGAGATAAGAGTAAATGGGATTCAAACAGTTGCCATTTTTTATTTAGTAACACCAGTGATATGTGTGAATAAGAGCTATATAAACAAGCTTTTGCCTTTCTGAGAGTCGCTGCTTCCTGCCTATGCCCTAGACTGAAAAGCATATTTTAAAATTTACTTTAATCTATTTCAATTTTTCTGGTGGTGTATTAGTTCAAAAGGTTTGGAAGCATATATATTACAGTGAGATTTCATTTTGGTGAATATTTAGAGCATTTCTATTTCATTTTTATTCAAAGTAGTTAGAACCCATTATGGTAGATACCTGCTTGTTAAATGCAATATTTTTCCTCTAATGGTACCTTAGAAATACTCTGATTTTACTTCATGAAAATCTTCCATGTGAGCAAGTAAAATCACTGAAACTTCTCTGTATTATGAAGCACATTTAATTTAAACCATTTTTATCCAAATGAATGTAATGACCAAATAGCAGATACATTAGAGAGGATTTTATATGGAAATCCTGGCATAAAGTAAACTAAAACAACTCTAGAATTCTAGTCAGAGTTCCTATAAAAATAAATCAGATTTATCTTCATGTTGTATATAGCCTATTCTTTGCAAAAGGACAGTGAGAGGAAAAATCAGCAGCATTTAGAAATCTGTTAAGTTTAATAAATGTGCAGGTTTAAAATTGTGAGTTACATGGAAATCTACAAAGAAAGCCATATATACAGCTAATTAATTACCACTTTTAGTAATTAACCAACCCCCATATGTTTATGTTTATTAAAACAGGAAAAGATGCCATTTAGTGTGCAATTTTGTGGAAAGTCCATGCAGTGAAATAATAATACCATGTGTATATGAACATCTAATTGTGTGTTTTATTTTAGACTTAAACCATTTTTATAAAGCAGAAGTCAGTGGGTAGCCACAACTGGTAAAAGGAGAAAGCATTTTCTACTGCAGAGAGCTCCTGCATGAACTGCTTGAGCTGACTTAAAATGAAGTGGATCCTATCAAAAGCAAAGCAGCCACTGTGAAGACCATATTCTTGGTTTGAGGTTACATTGATTTTGATGCAAACATCTTAACTCTTTTTTACTCCCTTTCCCTGGATGCCATGTGTGTGAAATTTGAAGCTCTTAAAATCAAGACTCAAAGTCTGGAGAGTGTCAAGAGAAGTAGAAATTTGTAAAAATATTGAGTGCCAGGTTTGTCACTAATCATTTATACTCTTAAAACTCTTGCAAAATACACTACCACAGTTATTTCCATTCTGGAGGTTAAAAAATAACCTATAAACATCCTGGATTTTAAAACATAAATACCAGACTTTCATTTTATTTATCAGACTTTCAGTTTTTCCTTTGGTAGACTGATGGTTAATATTGAGCATCAACTTGATTGGCTTGAAGGACTCAATGTGTTGCTCCTGGGTGTGCCTATGAGGGTGTTGCCAAAGGAGACTGACATTTGAGTCAGTGCACTGGGAGAACCAGAGCCACTCTCAGTCTTGTGGGCACCATCTAATTAGCTGCGTGCCCAGCTAGTATAAAAACATACAGAAGAATGTGGAAGGAACAGACTGGTTTAGTCTTCTGGCCTAAATCTTCCTCCCATGCTGGATACTTCCTGCCTTTGAACATCAGGTAAACTCTAAGGTTTTCAGCCTTAGGACTCTTACGCTTATAACCACAGACTAAAGCTGTACTGTTGACTTCTCCACTTTCGAGGTTTTGAGACTTGGACTGGCTTCCTTGCTTTTCAACTTGTAGATGGCCTATTGTGGGACTTCACCTTGTAACTATATCAATCAATACTCCTTAACAAACTTCTCTTTATATATACATGTATCCTATTGGTTCTGTTCCTCCTGAGAACCCTGATTAATACACTATACATTTCAACCACTAATGCTGCTATTCAAATATTTATTTTGAAATTTTGAGTTACTCTTAAAAAGCAGTCTTATATTCTCCTTATGTTTCACTTTTGCCCTTTAAATGGGTAAAACTCTCCTCTTTTTACTACTGTTATTATTCGGAATAAGTTTTCCTCCCCAAATCAACTGCACTTTTACCTCTATTGAATACAGACAAACAGAGAGGAAAATGCATTTAAGAGAATATGAGAAAATTATGTGAAAATTTCACAGGTAGAGATGGAATGTAATCCTTAATGTTGATGGCTTGGAGTTGCAAAATGGCTTTGCTGGCATTCAAATCTCCTCACTTAGCTATTTTCTGAGACTTTTAAGAGTTATAATGTATGACTATGAAATCAATTATTTCTCATACACTAAATGAGTGTTATATCTTCAAAAGAGTGAAGACTTTACATTAATTCCAGTGAGATATGGTTTTCATGCAGAATATTTTTAGAACTTCAGTTTTCAAATCATGCTAGAAATTATATTCTTCAATATAAAGCTTCTAGAAAAAGAAAACTTCAGGTGCAATAGTTTCATTGGTGAATTCTAACAGATATATTAGTAGGCAATAATATCAATCATAAACAATTTGTTTTCCAGAAAATATAGAAGAGAAAGGAAGACTTAACCTTATACCATAAGGTTAATATTGCCATCAAACAACATAAAGGAGAACAAAAATTAACCAGAAAAAACATAGGCCAAAATTTTCCAAAACTCAAAAATTCTAAACAGAATAGAAATAAATTGAATCCAGTAAAATATACAATATTTAATACACTATGCCCAAGCAGAACTTCTCAGGAATTTAAGCTCAGTCCATATCTTAAAATTATTTAATTCAATCAATATATTAACAACACACAAAATAAATAAACCGCCTGATCCTACCAATAAATACTAAGAATGCATTTAATAAAATACAACATATATTCATGATTAAAAAAAAACATTTTTCAGCAAACTAGGAATAGAAAAATAATTTCTGTCAGAAAGGTAAGATAAAGAATCTTTTCTTAATGGAAAAAAGAAACAAATGATTTCCTCTTAAGATTGTGAACAAGAAAATGATGTCAACTCTGACTACTCCTATACAATATCATATTAGAAGTAATAGTCAGTACAATAAGAGAAGTAAAAGATTTATGGTTTATACAGATTAGAAAAGAAGAAGTAAAAGTTTCTATTCAAAGATAGCATGAAATGCCACAATAAATCTTTCCAACTAATTATTGATTTAGCAAAACTGCAGGAAAAAAAGGCAACACAAAGATAGCAATCATAATTATATTTACCAGAAATAATTGCAAAAATAAATTTACTAAGTAAAGCATTTAAACTGGCTTCAAAAAGTAAACAGTCATGTGTATATACAACTAAACATGTGGAGTATTTGTAGGCTAAAAGGTACTAAGTGCTGGTGAAAAACTTCAAGCTGACCTAAATAATAGAAGAGGCCTACTATGTTTATCAAAGACTCCAAAAAATTAGAATGTTCATTCTC
This sequence comes from Cebus imitator, assembly GCF_001604975.1. Classification (NCBI taxonomy): domain Eukaryota; kingdom Metazoa; phylum Chordata; class Mammalia; order Primates; family Cebidae; genus Cebus; species Cebus imitator. The sequence continues at coordinate 350,726 of NW_016107499.1, read as the reverse complement.
TTCAAATTTATCAATATATTTATTCCATTTCCAATCAAAACCACAGCAGGATTTATTTTTATCATAGATAAGCTGATTTTTAAAATGTTTAGTCATATAAATTGAATGAATAAAACAATTTTGAGAGAAATAAAGATACAAAACTTATGTTACATTATTTTGAGACTTTCTATACAACAAAATAAAACAATGTCGTGTTGGTGAAAGTATAGACACATATATCAATGAAACAAAATTGACAACCCAGAAATAAAACTTTATGTATCTGGCAAATTGAAAACTGACAAAAGTGCAGATGTTAATAATATAGTTGGAATATCTAATATTCCTCAAAAGTAACTGAGTTATAAGAGAAATATACAATAATAAGCGCTGAAGTTGAGGCAGCAATTAATAACCCACCAACAAAAAAGCCCAGGTCCAGATGGGCTTGCAGCTGAATTCTACCAGACATACAAAGAGGAGCTGGTACCACTCCTTCTGAAACTATTCCAAGCAAGCCAAAAAGAGGGAATCTTTTTCAAATCATTTTATGAGACCAACATCATCCTGATACCAAAACCCAGCAGAGACTGCACAAAAAAAAGAAAACTCGAGGCCAATATCCATGATGAATATAGATGAAAAAGTCGTCAATAAAATACTGGCAAACCGATTGCAGCAGTACATCAAAAAGCTTATCCATAACGATCAGGTAGGCTTCATCCTGGGGATGCAAGGCTGGTTCAGCATACACAAGTCTATAAACGTAATCAACCACAGAAACAGAACCAAAGACAAAAACCACATGATTATCTCAAAAGATGCAGAGAAGGCCTTCCACAAAATTCAACAGACTTTATGCTAAAAACTCTCAATAAACTAGGTATCCATGGAATGTATCTCAAAATAATAAAAGCTATTTATAACAAACCGACAGCCAATGCCATATTGAATGGGCAAAAACTGGAAGCATTCCTTTTGAAATCTGGTACTAGGCAAGAATGCCTTCTCTCACCATTCTTATTCAATATAGTATTGGAAGTTCTAACGAGAGCAATCAGGCAAGAAAAAGAAATAAAGAGTACTCAATTAGGAAAGGAGGAAGTCAAATGGTCTCTATTTGCAGATGACATGATTGTATATTTAGAAGACCCCATTATCTCAGCCACAAATCTCCTAAACTGATAAGCAACTTCAGCAAAGTCTCAGGATCAAAACCATTGTGCAGAAATCACAAGCATTCCTATACACCAATATCAGACTTAAAGAGAGCCAAATCAGGAACAAACTACCATTCACAATTGCTACAAAGAGAATAAAACACCTAGAAATAAAGCTAACAAAGGATGTGAAGGACCTCTTCAAGGAGAACTGCAAACCACTGCTCAAGGAAATAAGAGAGGACACAAACGGAAAGACATTCCATGCTCATGGATAGGAAAAATCAATAGGGTGAAAATAGCCATGCTTCCCAAAGTTATTTACAGATTCAACACTATCCACATCAGACTATCTATGACCCTCTTCACAGAACTGGAAAAACCACCTTCAAATTCATATGGAATAAAAAGTCAGCCCGCATATCCCAGACAATCCTAAGCAAAAAGAAGAAAGCTGGAGGCATCACCCTACCTGACTTCAAAGGATACTACAAGTCTACAGTAGTCGAAATAGCATGGTACTGGTACAAAAACAGAGATATAGACCAATGGAACAGAATAGAGGCCTCCAAGGCAATGTCACATATCTACAACCATCTGATCTTTGAAAAACCTGGCAAAAACAAGCAATGGGGAAAGGATTCACTGTTTAATAAATGGTGTTGGGACAACTGGTGCAGAAAGCTAGGTGCAGAAAGCAGAAACTGGACCCCTTCCTGACACCTTACACTAAAATTAACTCCAGATGGATTAAAGACTTAAACATAAGATCTAACATCATAAAAACCCTAGAATAAAACCTAGGCAAAACCATTCAGGACATAAGCATAGGCAAGGACTTCATGACTAAAACACCAAAAGCATTGGCAACAAAAGACAAAATAGACAAATGGGATCTAGTTAAACTCCAGAGCTTCTGTACAGCAAGAGAAACAATCATTAGAGTCAACAGGCAACCAAAAGAATGGGAAAAAAATTTTGCAATCTACCCATCTGACAAAGGGCTAATAGCCAGAATCCACAGAGAACTAAAACAGATTTACAAGGAAAAAATCAAACAGACCCATTCAAAAGTGGGCAAAGGATATGAATAGAGACTTTTCAAAAGAGGACATATATGAGGCCAACAAACATATGAAAAAATGCTCATCATCACTGGTCATTAGAGAGATGCAAATCAAAACCACATTGAGATATCACCTCACAGCAGTTAGAATGGCGATCATTAAAGATGCTGGAGAGGATGTGTAGAAATAGGAACACTTTTACACTGTTTGTGAGAGTGTAAATTAGTTCAATCATTGTGAAAGACAGTGTGGCGACTTCTCAGGGACCAAGAAATAGAAATTCCATTTGACCCAACAATCCCAATACTGGATATATATCCAAAGAATTATAAATAGTTCTATTATAAAAACATGCACACATGTTTATTAGAGCACTGTTCACAATAGCAAAGACTTGGAAGCAACTCAAATGCCCATCGATGATAGACTGGACAAGGAAAATGTAGCACATATACACCATAGAATACTATGCAGTCATAAAAAATGATGAGTTGGTGTCCTTTGTAGGGACATGGGCGAATATGGAAACCATCATTCTCAGCAAACTGACACAAGAACAGAAAATTAAACACTGCATGTTCTCACTCATAGGCAGGTGTTGAACAAGGAGAACACATGGGCACAGGGAGTGGAGCATCACACATTGGATTCTGTTGTGGGGGAATGGGGATGGACAGTGGGGAGGTAGGGAGGCTGGGGATGGATAACATGGGGAGAAATGCCAGACATAGGTGATGGGGAACACCAAGTTTCAAGGTAAGATGTAAGAGAACAGGTATAATTTAACACCTAATATTTGGAAGATTATAAATTTAACTATTAATTGTGATTAATTCTGGTGAGTGGAGTTATAGAGGTGTTACCTTTCTTCTTTGTGTACTTCACTGTGGTTTAACATTTCATATTGAAAATGTATTACTATTATAATAAAAATGAAATAAAAATAGTGTTTCAAGGTTAAAAAAAGATGATCCTAAAGATCAATATCTTTAAATATCTAATGCTAGATATAATAAATTCTGATATTTTGGTTTTATTTTTCCCCATATAATGTTCAATGACCAAAAAAAATTAAAAATTATTTAGTGTGTAAGTCTCCCTGCTTGCTTATTCTGATTCTGTAATTAATCTTCTGTTCCATACTTCTCAACTATCCTAAATTTTATCTTCTTTTCTAGGGTTTTATGTACTTTCACATATATAACACATAGTGTATTCTAAACTAAAAACAACACATGAAAAACTCTAGAAATTTTTTATGTCACTATGCCATTTGGAAAATTAATAATTTTTCCTTGTATTTAAATGTTTAAGGACCCTCAATCTGCAGTAAACATTTTTGTACAATGTTCAGATCTTAGCCATTATGACTTCTACCAACTTAGAGATATCCAAATTTAAAAATGTCTGTTTTTCATTCAAATCCACTGGGAGGCTAAACTGTAGAGAGGATCAGCCTTCTGTCACTCTCACACAAAATATCCAAAACTTAAATTTGTTTTCCTTTTGGTAATTAGCATGTACCATCCCCTTTTCTAGGTCCTGTAATACAACACTGAATAAATACATGAGAAAATTTCTTCTTGGGGATTTTGCAATTGATTGAAGAAACAATGTGCATTAAACAATTGGAATTTATGGTACATCCTACGTAGGCCATTGGTACCTATTGAAATATCTACTCCAGAGATCAGTTTATCTGACAGTGAGGCTGTAAGACGAGTTCAAGAAAGGCATGAGACCATTTACTCTGATCAGTAATGCGCTATCTCATCAAACTTTCAGGCAAAAATAAGCCCTTTTTGATAAAAGCAGAAAAGTTGTCTTCTTGTTTTTGTCAGCACCTTACATAACCCCGTGCCAGTTCCCTGAAATTCATGGATCCCCAGGACTTTTAGGCTTTAATTGTTCTCAGTCATCAAATGGGATACCAAATGGAAAATACTACAGCTTTGTTATCCCAACTATATAGCTACATCTTTATTGATATGTCAACGTGAAGAACCTCTAGAATAATTCAGCCTAAAAAAAAATAGTTAAAGAAAATGTATAGCAATGTAATGCCATATATTATAGTCCATCATATGTAAATCACAGAATTTGTTGTAACAGAATTGAGTATGTGAAACAGAGCTAATAGGTGGTTTGTAAAATTAGAGTTTGAGCAAGTTCCCAAGCCAGTAATAAGATTGTATGTGATTGTATATGTGATTTTATCTTTCCCTAGAGCAGATTAAAAGAGAATTCAGATTTCACCAATTAAAAACTTCAAAGTCAAGCACATATGAATTTAACATATAGTTTACTTTGCATTGGAAACAGGAACTTGATGTTTGATTCAGTAACACAATTTCTCTGCCCTTCCTATTTTCCCCTTTCTTTTACCTTCTGTTTGTGAAATTTCCATCTTTTGTTAAATCTTATGCTATATAAAAGTAAATCAAGAAGATTTTATGTCATAAAAAACTCTATGTTCAATACAAAGTAATGAACTATTTTTCAAAAAGAAAAATGACAACAAATGTATTTAACAGTCAGATATATTGCAGAATGTTAGAATACAAAAAAGCAACTGCAGATCACATACTGTATATTTTATTCTATAATAATAAGACTGAGTCTTAAGAACTATGAGAAAGCATTTCTAGGAGCAACGCAGATTAGTGGTATAGGCTGGTCTAGAAACTAAATCAGATTCTGTTGTTTCATGAAAATCCCAAGCAGGATTAACGAGGTTAAGAGAAATATATCAACATCATAACCCCTATAAAAATTTGTTTTGTGTACATATCTCTTTCATCTTAAAATAATTGGTGAAATTAATTCTGGCTATGTTCTGTAACAGCAACTCTTCTGTTGTTGGATTGCTGGAGCATTTGTTGGTTTGGTTCAGTTTTGTTTGTGTGTTTGTGTGCCTGTTTTTGATTACAAATATTACCTTTAGCAAATAGCGGAGTAATTGCCATAAATGGTTTCATCCTTCTTTTAATTTCCTCCTCCAGGTAGAATTATTATACTCTTTTCTCGATCCTATCTTGGTCTTTAATTATTGCTCTCTAATTGTCCCTACAGTAAAACATCTGCTGTTGCCTACTCATTTTTTTCCCCGATTGCTTCAGATTCCCTGTGGGCTGTTATCATATCATGTTGACATTACATTTTCTAGTTGCCTTTGACAATATTCTACCCCAAAGGGTCCTACAGACATCAGGATTTTTTAGGTGCTTCATTTTCTATGGCAAATCAGACATTTTGGCTTCTATGTACTGTCAGGTTATTAGATTTATAAGATAATTTTGGCAAATGAGAGCTGTCAAATTGTTTTACATTTACAGTTTTGCTCCATTTATAACTGTAAAAATTTAAAGTCCAATATAGCCTTACTATATTTAGGGCTAAATATAACAACAAATTCTAAATTTTTATAATTAATTTTATTCACAGTGTATTTTAATTGACATAATTATTTCATATTATGAAATCATATTTATACTAAATTATATTTTATATTTCTATAATATATGTATATGTTATGTTAAATTGTGACATTCAAATTATGTTATATGATGCCATAATTATACATATGTATGTATACTATGTCATGTTAATTATCATTATTATTTTATGAAAAATTATTTTGGATAAACTAGTCATTTAGTAGTATGGTTAAATAATTATTTTAAATATAATAAATTTTTATATTTTTATATCTGTATTTTTAGAGAAGCTATTGATATTTTATATTTCAAATATTTAAATGAGAAGTATAATTAGTTATTAAAGTTTAGAGGCTAAAGATTAAACAGTATTTATATTCTATTCATATTATTTATATTAATAATTAATCTATACAACTTTTAGCCTAATCTTATAACATGCAACTCTCTTTGCTCAGTCCTACTAAAAGATTCCTTCATTCACACTATATTTGCCAATCTTAGTTAAATGTCATAGACCGTATCCTACTGCATCAAAAAAAGATTACAATACCTAATGTAAGATCAAAATTAGAATCAAACACATTCTTACCAATATTTAAATATATATATTTTTAAATGTATTTATAGAAACGTTTTAGGAGCATTAATATGAATGAACTGACACTGAGTCTTGATACCTAATATATTAAACATGCTACAGATGATAACATTTATTTATAGTTAAATTTAAGGAAAATGTTACCAAATATGAACAATATAAATTAAAAATTATGTATATTTTAAAATTTCTCTTCTTTTCAAGTAAAGCATACTTCTGTGTAATATTTGATTGCTGTTGCCTTTTTGTCAACAGTATCAGCTAATATTTTTAAAATTTACAAAGATGTTTGGATTTTCTTGCGTTCTATATGTTTTAATAGTAAAATACTTTTTAATATGTAAAGAAGATAAAAAAACTATCTCTCAGAATATGTTCATTTTTGTTCATAAATTTATGTTCATCATAAATATGTTATGAATATTGTTTGGATATTTGTTTCCTCCAAATCTCATGTTTAAATGTCATTCCCAATGTAGGAACTGGAGGTTGGTGGAAGCGTTTGGGTAATGGGGGAAGAATGACCTGGTGTCTTATTAATGGCATTGAGTGAGCTCTTTCTCTGTGAAGTCATGAAAGAGCTAGTTATTTAAAACAGCCTAGCCCTTCACTCATCAAATTGGCTATTGTTTCCTTTCTCTATGACTGGAAAAATCAGATGCTGGTACCATGCATCATATAGGGCCTGCAGAACTGTGAGTCAAATAAACCTCTTTAGTTGTAAATTATCTAGTCAGGTATTATTTTACAGCAATGCAATCAGACTAACACAGTTATAAATTTTTTTAAAAACTCTATTTAGATTAGAACGTATTTAAAGTAAGACAGTAAGGTGGGGAAAATACAGAAAAAAGAGATAAACATTTTCTTAAGGCATGTTCAGCATTTTTCATAAACTGTATAAACTTATTTATTTGCAACACAGTCTGAGAAGGTGCAAATCTGAATCCCCATAAGAAACATAGAAGTTGCATTAAATTATGGAAGTCTTGTTCAATTCAATCAATCTCCTAAGAAAACTACATTCAGGTAATATTTACACTGTTAACAACCTTTTACAATGGTCTTGTAACCAGAAAGATTTTTTCTTCATAATCACTGAGGATTTTGTGTATTATCATCAGTGTGTATATTCTTTAGTTACAATGGTCTTTTAAGAGGCCACTTTATTCTATGATTATGCAAAATGAAGTGATCATTTTACCTTAGCTATCAATGTCAAGTTAAAATGATTCAATGGCTGAATTGCATATTTGGTGTTATATATATTTTTTGCATTGAAAAATGTATAAAACACTTAATCCCTTTTACTAATTCAGTTTCATTTTTTTGGTTTACAATACAAGTATTCTGCCTGTATTAGTTCCTTTTCACACTGCTGATAAATGCATAGCTAAAACTGGGCAATTTACAAAAGAAAGAGATTTAATGGACTTACAGCTGCACATGGTTGGGGAGAATTTCCCATCATGGCAAAAGGCAAGGAGGAGCAAGCCTTATCTTACATGGATGGTAGCAGGCAAAGAGAGGGAGTTTATAATGAAACTCCCTTATAGAAAAGCATCAGATCTCATGAGACTTATTAACTATCATGAGAACAGAAGAGAAGGACATGGCCCCATGATTCAATTACCTCCCACTGGGGCCCTCCCCACAAACATCTGGGGATTCAAGATGAGATTTGGGTGAGGACATAGCCAAACCATATCATTCTACCCCGTCTCCTCCCAAATCTCAGGTCCTCACATTTCAAAAGCAATCATGCCTTCCCAATAGTACCCCAATGTCTTAACTCATTTGAGCATGAAATCAGAAGTCCACAGTCCACAGTCCAAAGTCTCATCCAAGACAAGGCAAGTCCCTTTCTGCCTATGATCTTGTAAAATCAAAAGCAAGTTAGTTACTTCCCAGACATAATGGGGATATAAGCACTGAGTAAATACAGCCATTCCAAAAGACAGAAATTGCCCAAAACAAAGGGGCTACAGGGCCCATGCAATTAAAAAATCCAGTGACGAAGTCAAACCTTAAAGCTCCAAAATGATCTCCTTTGACTCCATCACTCACATCCAGGTTATGCTGATGCAAAGGTGGGTTCCCATGGTCTTGGGCAGCTCCACTCCCACAGCTTTGCAAGGTGCAGCCTCCCTCCTGGCTGCTTTCACAGGCTGGCACTGTCTGTGGCTCTTCTGGGCACACAATGCAAGATGTCTATGAATATACCATTCTGGGATCTGAAGGACAATGAGCCTCTTTTCACAGCTCCACTACGTCATGCCCCAGTAGGGACTCTGGGTGGGGGACCTGAACCCACATTTCTCTTCTGCACTGCCCTAGCAGAGGTTCTCCATGAGTAACATGCCCCTGAAGCCAACTTCTGCCTAGGACCTGGGCATTTCCATAAATCTTCCAAAATCTAGGTGGAGGTTCTCAAACCCTAATTCTTAACCTCTGAGCACTTGCAGGCTCAACACAATGTGGAAGATGCCAAGGTTTGGAGCTTGCATCCTCTGAAGTCATGGCCCAAGCTCTGCATTGGCCCCTTTCAGACATGTCTAAAGCAACTGGGATGCAGGGCACCAAGTCCCTAGGTTGCACACAATGGGGACCCTGGCCTGACCCACGAAACCAATTTTTTTCTCCTAGGCCTCTGGGCCTGTGATGGAGGCGACTGCCATGAAAAACCTCTGACATTCCCTGAAGACATTTTCCCTATTGTTTTGTGGATTAACATTTCGTTCCTGTTACTTATGCAAATTTTTACAGCTGGTTGGAATTTCTCCTCGGAAAATGGGATTTTCTTTACTATCACATTGTCAGGCTGCAAATTTTCCAAAGTTTTATGCTCTGCTTTTCCTGTAAAACTGAATGCCTTTAACCGAATCTAAGTCACATCTTGAATGCTTTGCTGCTTAGAAATATCTTCCGCCAGATACCCTAAATCATCTCTCTAAGGTTCAAAGTTTCATAAACCTCCAGGGCAGGGCCAAAATGCCGTCAGTCTCTTTGCGAAAACATAAGAGTCACCTTTGACCCAGGTCCCAACAAGTTCCTCATCTCCATCTGAGACCAGCTCAGTCTGGACTTTGTTGTCCATGTACAGCATTTTGGACAAAGCGCCATTGAACAAATCTCTATAATGTTCTAAACTTTCCCCCATTTTCCCATCTTCTTCTGAACCCTCCAAACTGTTCCATTCTCTGCCTGTTACCCAGTTCCAATGTTGCTTCCAAATTTTGGGGTATCTTTAGAGCAGTGTTCCACTCTCAGTACCAATTTACTGTATTTGTCCATTTTCATGCTGTTGATAAAGACACACCTCGAGACTTGGCAATTTACAAAAGAAAGTCGTATAACACACAGTTCCATGTGTTTTCAGAGGCCTCACAAGTATGGCAGAAGGCAAGAAGGAGCAAGTCATGGCTTACATGGATGGCAGCAGGAAACACAGAGAGCTTGTGCAGGGAAACTTCCCCTTATAAAACCATAAGATCTCCTGAACTTTATTCACTATCACGAGAACATCACCAGAAAGACCTGCCCCATTACTGAAACTCTCAGCAGGTCCCTCCCACAACAAATGGGGATTCAAAATGAGATTTGGGTGGGCACACAGCCAAACCATATCACTGATCCAATGTTTAGTTCTGAAAAACATATGGGCATAAACTCATCCTCCCTTATTTAATTTTCTATCTGTTCTTATCAATAGTTACACACTAAGGGCCTATTTGTTTATAATCCAGCAATCATTAAAATACATTTTCCTCAACTTTCAGATGTTGTTCTATAGAAATATATATATGTGTGTAAATATTGACATGTTGATTTCACTAACTTGAATTTGATCAATTTTTCTTAGTTTAGTGTATCAGAAACTCAAGCCAATATATAGCTTTAACCTGTTGATCACAGGTTGAGGTTATGTTATTACCATGAGACAGAACTATCAGAAAAATGGCTAACAAGTTTAGTTAGGCTTTCAGTGCAATGCTCTATCTTAGGTTATATAATTCCTGTTAATTTTTCCTTTATAATGAGTTATTTTATATATTTATATCTTTTATATTTTTCTTCCAACATCTCTGCTCTAATACCTTTCACTACTCTAAAAAGCCTGAGCACATAATAGATATTGCTAAAAAACAAAACATTGTGGCATTGAGATAATATTTAAATGTCAATTTCTATTAACAAAAACATGAATTTTATATAAGTATATATTTTTAAAGTATCTTTGATAGCTTCAAATGTGAAATCATATATAGTTCTTATGAAAGAGCCTTTTATATATGTTATAGATAATGTCTTTAACCATTTCTGATGTAAAAAACAAATTTAAAAAGTTTAGCGTATAGTCTTTCCGTCATATCATAAGCCATGCATTTCTTTCATTTCTAAATGGTAAGTTTTTTTATGTAAAACATATATGTCTCATAAAAATATATTATATATATAAAACATATATATAGCTCAAAAAAGTCTATAAAATAAAAATTGTGTGTATATTTTAGAGTGTAATATATTAATCAATATTACATTATACAATATTTACTACATGTTAGACATATGTGTGATCCTAGGGAAATTATCAAGTAGATAAAAATTTAGCATAAAATTAATAAATATTGATGGATGACTAAAACTAGGCTTCAGTTCATGTTTATTAATGAGCCATATCTTGCATAGAAAAGTACATTGTATACCTCGTCTCATTAACTGTTGTTTTGTAGGCCTATTAAAGTTTTGACAAGTGTATTTGTAAGGGCCTTCAAGATTAAGTCTGCAAAGTAAATAATTCAAGAGGAAACAGAACAATGGAATTGAAAGAAATTGTCTTAAACAGTTGCCTAAAAAAAAAAAGTCCTATTTTACATATCTCTAATTACAGATACCGTTCAAATTTTCTCATATATATTTAACCTAAGTCTTTTAAGTTTATCTTATAATGAACTAGTAAATTGGAATTAATTTAAAAACGAAGTAAAATACATATACTATTATGTTGTAGAGTGACAGAATGTATAATGCCACAAATAATTTTCTATTTCAATCCACCTTGGAGTAAAACATAATACCATTCGTGTATCAGATTTACTCACTAGAGATTTGTAATGTTTTAGATGGAATGTACTGCTGGCATATGGCTTGTATATGCCACTGAAATCTGACTAGTGTGACTTTTAAATCTGATTTTTAAAAAATTACTCAATTTTAATTAAACTTAAATTTCAAATATAATATTTTATGTTATTTGCAAAACCTTTGGTATATAAGGGTACTTTTTGAAATGCAAATTTCCTGAAATTCACATACAGATATATTACTTCTAATAAAAATTTAGTTTCTGAATTTAAATATATTGTAAATGTAAACTACCAAATTTAAAGATAGCATAAAAATAATGTAAAATATCTTATTTATAGTTTTTATATTAAATTCTAAAATCAAAATATTTTAGATAGAATGTGTCAAACAAAACCCACTTTTGAAATGTATACCTAATTATTTTTACCAAATATATGTGGCTACTAGAAAAATTAAAGATATATATGTAGTTCATGTTTCCATCAGGCAGCTTCATTGCTCAAGCCATTTGTAGGCAAGTTTTTTACTTGTTTAATTCCCATTGTATTGCTGAACTCACAAAAATATTGATTGATGTGATGTTTTTTACAAAATAAAGAATCCATTATAAATAATTACTAAGCAGAAACCTCTACTTTATTGCAGAATACACAGAGTATGGCTATTACCAATAGATACGTTTTTAAAGGATAATATTTAACATCCATTTCAAAAATATCACTAACGGCCAATATTTATTAATTCATTTAAAGGTCCCCAACAAAATTTGGGTAACTGCAACTTGCTACACTATCCACAGAAATAATTTTTGTTTCAAACTACACATATAAGCATGATAAGTATAAAACAAAATTACATTTGTTTGCCTTTGGTAGGGCTCACTATAAAACTTGTAACTTGACCTAAATATCCTCCTGCTCAATATGCTTCCATAGTTTTCAAATTTTTACACAAGAATTCTTTAGAAATTCTTTAATTTATAATTGATCAATTTTTACCATGGCCAATGCTGTAATTGACATAAAACCTCTCTGAATCAATTTATATTATTTTTAAATAGATGTTATTAAACATATATTACATGTTTACAACATGATGCTATCAGATTCATACAGGTGGTAAAATGTTATTGTGAAGCAGATTAGCACATCTATCATCTCAAATAGTTATCCTTTGACCAATATTTTCTCATTTCTTCTCTACCCCTCCTCTCACCAACCCTACTGGTAACTTCTGTTTCATACTCTTGTTTCTTTGTATTTGAGCACTTTTTTTTGAAGTTTCACAGAGAAGTGAGATCAGGTAATTTTTGTGTATGTGTGTCTGGCTTATTTCATTTAGCTTGATGTCCTACAGGTCCATCTGTCTTGCTGAAAGTGCAGAATCTTCTTTTTCTAAGGTTAAAATATTTCATTGTGTATGTGTGTATGTTTGTGTATAAAATATTATATATATAATATGTATATTACTTGTTCTTTATCCATTTACCAATCAATAGACATTTAAGTAGTTTTGATGACTTGGTAATGGTGAATAATGCTACAATGCACATGGGAGTGCAGGTATCTTTACTTACAATGTGGTGATTTCATCTTTTCAGATATATATGCAAAAGAGGGACTGTTGAGTCATATGGTAGTTTTATTACTAATTTCTGTAAGAATCACCATGCTATTTTCTATAATGACCATAATAATACACATATTGACTAACAGTATACTAGGGTTTTCTTTCCTCTTTGTCCTTTGCCAACATTTGATTTCTCTTGTATTTTTTATAATAGTTATCCTTACATGTATGAGGTGATATCTCATAGTGGCTTTAACTTGCTTCTTCTTCTGATTCTAATAATGAGCACTTTCCACATACTTGATGGCCATTTTTATGTCTACTTTGGAGATATGTCTGTTCAAGTTCTTTGCCCATTTTTTAATTAGTTTGTTTGTTTTACTGCTACTAATTGTAAAAATTCCTTATAAATATTTGACATTAACTCCCTATCAAATTGTTTGCAGTTTTCTTTTTCCATTTTGTAGGCTTTTTCATTTGTTATTGTTTCCTTTATTATGCTGATGTTTTTTGGTTTAATGCAGTCCCATTTATTAATTTTTACTTTTGTAGACTGGCCTTTTGGCTTGTTACCCAAAAAATAGTTGCCAAGGCCAATACCAAGGTGTTTCTTTCCCTGTGTTCTCTCCTAAGAGTTTTATGTTTCAGATCTTACCTTTAGGTTTTCTATCCTTATTAAGTGAATTTTTGTGAATGGTGAAACATAATGGTCTAATTTTATTCTTTTGCATGTAGAAATTCAGTTCTTCCAGCACTACTTATTGACAAGACTGTCCTTTCCCTATTGTGTCCTTTTGGTGCTCTTGTCAAAAATTCATTGATTGTGTACGTTTAGATTTATTTCTGGGCTCTCTGTTCTGTATTTATGGTCTATGGGTCATGATTCCCCCATCATACTTCATGATTTTCTTCCTCAGTGTTGCTTTGGTTATCCAGCTTACTTTTGTGGTTTCATAGAAATTTGGGGATGATTATATTCTGTGTCTGTGAAAAATGACTGATGAATTTTGAAAGACAGGATCATAAAGAGTATAATGAATCAACTATAATACAGTTAGTATAATTATGGAAAGTAACACACACACTCACACACATACACATTTAGCTTGTTCTGATTTCTAAACAATAAGTTATATATGTGGCAAAAATGTGAGAAATAATAATATTGAACATGTAAAAAAACTTATTTTCCTTGTAAACACCTTTCTTTCAATGAGGTTCTAGAATTTAACAGTAAGTAATAAATGTGGGAGAATTCTGCACAAGTATGGCTTATGTGAAAGGAAGATACGCCTTTTAATGTACAATAATTATATTAGGGGAACAGTATGACCAATCTGAACAAAATAACCTTCAAAGTTGAGATATGTAAATCTATCACTCATTTTTATTACTGAATTTTAGCCATCCACATCTCTTTCAGGTTTTCTCATTAAAAATGAATATTCAAAGTACAATGTAACATGAATACAAAAGCATTTTATGATTGATGTTAAGTACATTAATGTAATTAAGCTAAAACTTACAAATTCCTGATTGTATTAAAATTTATAAAGTATAATTTTATGGTTCCTTTCACTAGGGTACATACAACATCTATATCAAATTTGTATTGCTAATTTAAGGCTAATTAAATCTCAAAATCTACATTGAGTCTTGGCAAGACACATGGATTAATTGACTGAAAATTAGAAATAAATATTAATCATTTTTACTTTTGTGACTTTATTTAGAAAGCAACAAGAAAAGACAATGACATTCAATTACCATAATTAAATTTGTATTAATATATTACCCTTCATTAACTCTGTATTGATGTGAATATGAATTAGAAATATCTAAAATTTAAAAGAAACATGTTCTGTTCAACAGAAAGAAGTTTTTAAATATGACAAACTAAAGGAGACAAAATGAGTAAATTTCCTTTGAAGTGCCTATTTAAATAGCACAAAATTTATTGTAAACCTTTTATTTGCAAAGTTCAATATGAGGTGTAGGAGCTTGCAGTTAGGTATACTAAAATAAGACAGTAAATGAAAATGAAAAAACAAAAATATCATTTCACCTGAAACCCTGACTCCTTCAATTTCTACCTCCCTAAGCCAATAATTTAAAAATCTCAGTATGTTCTTACACATCCTCCTTGATATACACACAAACATTACATAGAAATTTTATTTATTTTTACTGAAATATAATCATAAATGTTATCTCTTTTTCATAATTACCAGTGAACTCAACCAATGTTTCATGCTGTCAGTTTTATTTACTCTTTTGTACATTTTATAAGCATAATGTTTTCCCATACCTTTGGACAGTTTAGTTATTTATTTATTTGTAAATTTGAAAAAGCTAATTGGTATGTGCATTGCAAACATATTTGTCTCACTTTATCATTGGTACTTTGGCTTTATAAATCAATTTCCAGCCATACCAAAGATTACTCTATAATAAAGTTCAACTATCTCTCAACTTAGGTCTTCATTTCTGGGTCATATTAGATATATTGAATAGCTAATATTAGATAGTTATTTGGTATTTAATATTAGATATATCTATGATATAGACATATGGAAGACCACAAATCTAATAGATTTTTAATGGCATTTTATGTTTAAATCAGCAACTATTTGCAATATATTAGATATATGATCTTCATTCCTGGGTTATATTAGATACATCTAAGATCTAATTCTAGATATTCTATTAGATATATCGAACATCCAATATGACCCAGGAATGAAGATCATACATATATTTTTAAATAATCTTTTATGTTTAAATCAGAAATTACTTGAAATACATTATTTTAAAATAGGGTAACATCAGAAACAATCTTTATTATTTTCCTATGCACAGCTAAATTTGTCATCAGTATATACTAATATATGTTCCTTATCAAACAAAACACTATGCTGTCATATGTTAACCACTAATATATACTTGAATCTATTTATGAAATAGCTTAGTAATCTCTCTATTGGTATGCAAATAACATTTTTATAAAATTTCAGAGATTATCTCTCCATTCTTTGAAACTTTTCATCATTTCCTCAACTATTCTAAAGGCTTTGTTATTGCAATAAATTTTTAAATAATGGTATAAAAAATAAAGTCTTTTAACTTTGATTGCATTAATTTTGTTTAAATATCTATGTGCAGAGAATTCATAGTTTATGATACTAAATATTTTTAGCAAATAATATTGCATTTTAAAAATTTATTTTCATTTAAAACTATTCCCCAATGTTGTATTAGAGTTGTTTACATGTTATACCTAGACATTTCATAATTTTGTCAGTATATTTTAAGAGATATTTCCCCATTGATTTTTATGCATCGATTGCAATGGAGAAACAGCAGTCATAGAATTTTACACATTTATATCAATATATAATTTACATATTTATAAATGTATTTTAAATGTTACATTAATTTGTTTTAATTTTAGAATGTTACAGTTTTCCAGCAGATGTAAGGCCATACCATGAACAAAATAAAATCTTAATTCTTCCTATGTAGATTATTATGTTGTACAAAATTTATGTGTAATCAGTCTGAGTATGCTTTAGTAGCAAAAGTACTCTTTCTTACCAACGTTTATTATAATAATTAACAAATCTGGGAGCTGGTTTTTTGAAAAGATCAACCAAAATAGGTAGACTGCTAGCCTGACTAATAAAAAAGAGATAAAAATCAAATAGATACAATAAAAAATGATTAACGGGAATATCACCAGTGATCTCACAGAAATACAAACTACCATCAGAGATATCTACAAACACCTCTATGCAAATAAAACAGTAAATCTAGAAGAAATGGAAAAATTCCTGGACACTTACACCCTCCAAAGACTAAACCAGGGAGAAGTCAAATCCTTGAATAAACCAATAACAAGGTCTGAAATTGAGGGAGCAATTAGTAGTGTACCAAACAAAAAAAGTCCAGGACCAGAGGGGTTCACAGCCAAATTCTACCAGAGGTACCAAGAGGAGATGGTACAATTCCTTCTGAAACAATTCCAAACAATACAAAAAGGGGGAATCCTCCCTAACACATTTTATGAGACCAACATCATCCTGATACCAAAACCTGGCAGAGAAACAACCAAAAAAGAAAATTTCAGGCCAATATCCATGATGAACATTGATGCAAAAATCCTCAATAAAATACTGGCAAACCAAATTCAACAGCAGATCAAAAAGCTTATCCATCACGATCAGGTCAGATTCATCCCTGGGTTGCAAGTCCGATTCAACATATGCAAATCTATAAATGTAATCCATCACATGACAAAAACCATACGTTTATCTCAACAGACGCAGTAAAGGCCTTTGACAAAATTCAACAGCCTTTCTGTTAAAAATCCTCAATAAACTAGCTATTGACAGAACATATAACAAAATAATTAACAGCTATTTATGACAAACGCACAGCCAATATCACACTGAATGGGCAAAAACTGGAAGTATTCCCTTTGAAAACTGGCATAAGACAAGGATGCCCTCTCTCACCACTTCCATTAAACACAGTATTGGAAATTCTGGCTAGAGCAATACGGCAAGAAAAAGACATAATGGATATTCAATTAGGAAAAATGAAGTCAAATTATCTCTGTTTGCAGATAAAATGATTGTATATTTAGAAGACACCATCGTCTCAGCCCCAAGTCTCCTTAAGATTTGAAGTTTCCTGAATCAAGTTTAGCAAAGTTGCAGGATACAAAATCAATGTGTAAAAATCACAAACATTCCTATATGCCAATAACAGAGAGCCAAATCATGAGTGAATGCCCATTCGCAATGGCTACAAAGATAATAAAATACCTAGGAATACAACAAACAAGGGACGTGAAGGATCTCTTCAAGGAGAATTACAAACCACTGCTCAAGGAAATAAGAACTGAAAAAACAGATGGAAAAACATTCCATGCTTATGGTTAGGAAGAATCAATATCATGAAAATGGTCATAGTGCCCAAAGTAATTTACAGATTCAATGCAATCCCCATCAAGCTACCATTGGCTTTCTTCACGGAATTGGAAAAAACCACCTTGAACTTCATACAGAACCAAAAAAGAGCCTGCATACCCAACACAACCCTAAGCAAAAAAAAAAAGGCATCACACTACCTAACTTCAAACTATACTGCAAGGCTAGAGTAATCAAAACAGCATGGTACTGGTACCAAAACAGAGATATAGACCAATGGAACAGAACAGAGGCCTGAGAAATAACACCATACATCTACAACCATCTGACCTTTGTCAAACCTGACAAAAACAAGCAATGGGGAAATGATTCCCTATTTAATAAATGGTGTTGGCAAAACTGGCTAGCCATATGCAGAAAGCTGAAAATGGATCCCTTCCTTACACCTTATACAAAAATTAACTCCAGATGGATTAAAGATTTAAATATAAGACCTAACATCATAAAAATTCTAGAAGAAAACTTAGACAATACCATTTAGAACATAGGCATGGGCAAGGACTTCATAACTAAAACATCAAAAGCAATGTCAAGAAAGACCAAAACAGACACATGGGATCTAATTAAACTTCAGAGTTTCTGCACAGCAAAAGAAACTATCATTAGAGTTAACTGGCAACCAACAGAATGGGAAAAACTTTTTTTTCAATCTACACATCTTTCAAAGGGCTAATATCCAGAATCTACAAAGAACTTAAACAAATTTACAAGAAAAAAAAATAAAAAAAATAATGGGTGAAGCATATGGACAGATGCTTCTCAAGAGAAGACATCTATGCAGCCAACAAACATATGAAAAAATGCTCATCACTGGTCATTAGAGAAATGCAAATCAAAAGCACACTGAGATACCACCTCACGCCAGTTAGAATGGTGATCATTAAAAAATCAGGAGACAACGGATGCTGGAGAGGATGTGGAGAAATAGGAATGGTTTTACACTGTTGGTGGGAGTGTAAATTAGTTCAACCACTGTGGAAGACAGTGTGGTGATTCCTCAAGGATTTAGAACTAGAAATTCCATTTGACCCAGGAATCCTATTACTGGGCATATACCCAAAGGATTATAAATCATTCTATTATAGAGACACATGCACACATTATGATTATTGTGGCACTGTTTACAATAGTAAAGACTTGGAACCAACCCAAATGCCCATCAGTGATAAAGTGGTTAAAGAAAATGCGGCACATATACACCATGGGATACTATGCAGCCATAAAAAAAGATGAGTTCATGTCCTTTGCAAGGACATGGATAAAGCTGGAGACCATCATCCGCAGCAAACTGATACAAGAACAGAAAACCAAACACAGCATGTTCTCACTCATAAATGGGTGTTGAACAATGAGAACACATGGACACAGGAATGGAACATCACACACCAGTGCCTGTCAAGTGGTTGGGGGATTGGTGAGAAATAGCAGGGACTGTGGGGATTGGGAAGGGATAGCATTAGGAGAAATACTTAATGTAGATGATGGGGTGATGGATGCAGCAAACCACCAAAGCACCTGTATACGTATGTAACAAATCTGCACATTCTGCACACGAACCCCAGAACTTAAAGTATAATAAAAAATAAATAAATAAAATAAAATCTATGAGTTTTGTAATTAAATTTTTTATTTTTTAAATAATGTTAATAAACTGTTTTATCTCACATTTTTGAATAGGAAATCTTCCTAAAGATTATGAGATGCCCTTTTTAGCATTCATAAATATAATTATTTGCTTTATTTTCTTAATGTTTTATGAGATAAACTATGCTAATAAATTTTGCACTACCACACTTACCTTCAATTCCTGGGATAAATCCGAAGTTATCAAAGTTTGATGTCATTTGTTATATTGCTTAATTTTTACATTTTACTTAGTATAGTCTTCACACTTTTTATATGGTTTGTCCCACTTATTTTCATATTTTACTATCAGTATTTTGTAGTGACATTAATTTCATGTTATTTTTTTAAGATGATTTGTGAGTATTTCATCTTATGTTTTAGTTTAGAGTAATTTTAAAACACTGGTATTATAACATTTTTTAATAAGTTGTTCAGGAAGTCAACTATGAAAATGTCATTTTAATGTCACATATTTAATCATATTTCTAATACCATATGGCACAACTGCTCTATTAAACAGAATTTGGATAAGTTATATAATGCTATAAAATTTGAAGGTCTTGTAGATTTTAGTGTAGAGCTCTTTAAAGCTCAAGGAACAGAAAATATTTTCTTTAGATCTTGTCTTTAAGAATTATAAAATCTATTCTATCACAAATAAACAAAATTTCAATTCTAAATAGAGATGTAAAACAGTATAATCCCATAATCAATGAATGAATGAATATTCCCTGTAAGTGTACTGAATATTTTTCAGAAGATTAAATTCACCTCTAACCTATTTGAACGCAATCTATTGGGAGGACTCAATGAATCTATACTATAAATATATTCCACTGGTGATGCTGACTCCCACTTACCTATAGAAGCTATTGTTCTGTAGAACACCTAACAGAATTTTAACTATTGTCAGCTATTTGAACATTAATCACATATTAAAACAATGAGTTTTATGATACTAATTAAGAATACATTTTCAAGAGAAACAGAAATACAAGGTGAATTATCAATAAGTATTCATTTACTTTAAGCATAAATCTGGATGACATTGATGTAATGCAATCATGTTGTCACAATAAATAATAAGCTAATTGTTCACAAGTGTAGTGATCTTCAGAATGTTGTTATATTCAAGAATTAGTTTCAACTTTGCCATTGCATTGCCTGGAGAAAGATGTAACTCTAATGGGTGTGCTTTTGATTTTTGTTTGTTTATTTTCTTTACTTTTTACAGCTTAAATACTAATAGAAAAAGGTCAAAGTCTTTTTTATGGATTGATGACTGTATGTATAGAGGTTATAGTTTGCAATACAGCCAAATGTCAACAGTAATCCCTAGTAATGCCCTTTCTAAAGGTTAGCATTGCTTTTGTTACTATATCTCTGTGAGCTGGAGAACTAGAGAAGCCAGTAACATTGTTTCATTCGTGTCTGAAGGCCCAAGAACCAGATAATTCTATGGTATAATTTTCTGTCTGAGACCAGAGGCCTGAGAATCGGGAGGCTGCTGGCACAATTCCTGGAATCCAAATGGCAGAGAGCTTGGAACTCTGATGTGTAAGGGCAGGAGCAGATGGGTGTGCCAGCTTCAGAAGAGAAACAAAATTTGCCTTTCCTTTGCTTTTTTGTTGTACCTGGTTCCTCAGCAACAAGATGTGATTGCGAAGATTGAGTGAATGTAGATCTTCCTTAATCTGCTTATTCAAATGCCAATCTTCTCCGGAAACTCCCTCACAGGCACACCCCGAAATAATATTTTACCAGTGTTTGGGTATCCCTTAATCTAGTCAATATCATACCTGAAATGAACCATCACAGCTTCTTTTCTCTTTACACTACCATTCTACCATTCACGCAGTCACCCATATTGAAGGTGCATTATGAGTATTTTTTAAGTCATATTATTATACCCAGGACTATGACATTCTCAATATTTACTTTAAAAGCAGTCTTTTAACACAATGCAAACTTTAGTAGCCCCCATCTGCAGTTATCACCCACCAAACACAATTGATTGCCTAGACATGAGCCTCAGCCAAGTGGAACCATATATTCTCTTTATCAGACATTTTGGGGAAGCACTTCCGGGGAAGGACAAAAATTCTCCCTCAGATAGCCAAATCTGCATCTTCTTCAGGCCCTATAAGTGATCATGTTTTCTGCCCAAGGGAATAAGAGAACAATAAAAATTAATGAGGAAGAAAAGAAGAAGAAAAACCAAAGAAGAGAAGCAAAGAGGAGTAGAAAAAAAAAATGACAGAAGGTTAAGAGAGAAAAAAAATCAAGGCAAAACCAAAAACATAAGAAAACATAAAAAGCAGGACAATTTACTGACCATCAGACCATTGTATGTCAAATGTCTCACAATTGTCCCTGGAGCAGAGAAGAGTCACAATACAAATGAATTAATGTGTAAAAAAAAAAGAATGAATGAAGAGAGTAATGTCAGTGTTTGAGCTTTTTCGCTCCAATGTTTCCTGACATCGATTATTTTATTAGGTTCTGCAAGCACCTAAGCAAGTGAATTGGTTTCTATTGTTTTAGCATGGAATTCCAACACATACATATGCAAATAGACGCTCACACAAAATTTTTCAATCACACATAAAGAGCAAGAGGTAGTGTATTTAGAAAAATCTTTGCTTATTCTAATGGGCATTTCTTGGCAATGAAACTTTAAACTTTATTAAATTGAAAATTTAAACTTTATTAAAATGAAAATTGGTTGGACTTGATGGCTCATGCCTGTAATCCCAGAACTTCATTGGCATCAAGCTTATTTTTTTTTTATTTTATTTTACTTTTTGTTTATTTTCAATTTTATTTTAGATTCGGGGGATATATGAGTGAGTTTGTTACCTGAAAGTATATTACTGAGGTTTGGTATACAAATCATTGCTCATCGAGGTACTGATCATAGTATGCAACAGATTTTCAGCCCTTGCCTCATCCCTCCCCCACCCGCTAGTACTTTCCGGTGTCTATTGTTGCCATCTTTATGTCCATAAGTACCCAATGCTTAGCTCCCACTTATGAGTGAGAACATGAGGTATTTAATTATCTGTTCCTGTATTAATTAGGCATGAAGTCTGTTACAGAAGAAAAGCATCTACCTCAGCATTTCAAAATTCTGAAAGAACCTTAAACAAAACATTTTGCTTTTACTTTATATTTTACCTCTATAAACATTTACTAGAGAAATGTTACTGCCTTAAACATAAACAAATGCACTATATATCTGTTTAGAGACTTTAATTTTAATTTCATTTAATGATTTTTCTCTGTACGAAAGGATTAAAGGTAGTTTCTAAATGAACAAGACTTTTATCAAATTTAGTTACTTCTAGTAGATAATACATGGGTGATACAGATGAGGCTACCCAATAAAGCAGTCTACTATTTTTATTGCCTAATAAAGTTGAGGTATAGGCTTTTAAATAAACATGGCTGTACTGTAAATTAACATACCCAATCAGAGTTTTATGTTCCTGTTGTGACTTTATTATTCTATTTTGTAAATTTTAGACTGGATATGAATATCCATCCATCTATATGAATTACTCTTTCGGGGCTTATATGAGAGGGCAGTTTCTTTTATTTTTGGTGGAGGCAGAATGAGATAGGAATTCAATGGTGGTGCTATAAAGCAGAATTAGGCTTGCTTGTTGCTTTGGTTCATTATGGCTGTGATATCTTCTCTGCATGGTATAGTACTCATTCAGGCTCTTTTACAAGGTAGTCCTAAAGTTGAGGCGAAGTATAATAAAAAGACTTACTAGAAACATTTATTAGACATGTATGCTGACATTACTGTATTAATCTCATTTATATTTTTAAATGATGAAGACCATGCAGGAGGATAAGAGGATAAAGGAGAGTAGCTATTGAGGAAGGTGATAAAGTATTAGATATTGAAGAATTGCATAAGAAAATAATCTTCTATATTCTCTGAATCTTGGCACATATTAAGCTGTTTCTTGTGGCTTCTTCAATTATTTCTCTGACATCTTCAATCAGGAGTAACTTTTCAGTTCAGTATTATTTCAAAACATTTAACTGATGACTTGTGTTTTTACTCATATTAACATTTACACTGCCCTTTTTTTTTTTTTTTTTTTTTTTTATTTTTATTTTTTTTTTTTTTTTTTTTTTTTTTTTTTTTTTTACAAAGCTGAAATTTCCTCTGCTACAATTAGTTTTGTAACTCTGGTTTCCAGAAATAATGAATGGTTAAAAACTCAGTTATTACTTGGTGGTTCCTTTATACTATGTCAAGCTAAGTTGATATTTACAGAGTTATGAGAGATCTGTATATAGTGATTTATAATGACAGTATAGAATACCTTAAATTCAGGCAGTCTATTTAAATTTTAAAAAGTTAAGATTGGTGAGAAGAAAACAGAATTTCCCATAGATGCTTAATGGCAGTAGAAGGTGAAATTATTTTCAAAGGTCAATTTAACAACATCACTCAAATTCATTGGCTAATCTATTTAACTGGTAGCAATGTGACCTAATGATATATTTGCATACGTCCACAAACATGTACTCTGAAAAATGTTCTTTGCAATATATTTTGTAGAGTCTAAAATTTACATATCCAATCTAAAATTTACAAAATAGAATAATAAAGTCATAACAGGAACATAAAACTCTGATTGGGTATGTTAACTTACAAAATATACTGCAAATCCATTCTTTGGAATTGATTTGAACCAAAACTAGAATAATTAAAA
This sequence comes from Cebus imitator, assembly GCF_001604975.1. NCBI lineage: Eukaryota > Metazoa > Chordata > Mammalia > Primates > Cebidae > Cebus > Cebus imitator. The sequence goes on along the minus strand of NW_016107499.1, from coordinate 326,469 downwards.
TAAAATCAAGGATTATGCAAATTTTTAAAAAATGAGTTTATAAAGCCAAATAAATTTTACAATGTATATACTACAATGTGTAATATTATTAAGTGAAAAGTGCATAGCAATATGTTTAAGTGATTTCTGTTTGTGTATTTCAACAAGAGATTAAAAACACGTACATATTTGAGTTGACTAAGAGAAGGAAAATAAAGATCTCTCCTATTTTTTTTTTTTTTTTTAGTTTTGGTATTGATTTGCTGTACCACACATGTTGGTTAAATTTATCATTTAAATTAAAAACTTTAACATATCAAAGGATTATGTCAGTTTTAATGGGTTCCTATACTAGTCATTGTGGTAGGTAAACACCAGACCAGGACATAAAATTCAGAGTGTTCAAAGCCTCTCCCTGTTTTGAAAGGGCAATTCAGATTCTGATGGTAGTTTTATTTTACTGTCAAATAAAAGTAACATTATATAAATTATGAGAATGCATAATGGGTAAAATTTAGTAAGTTACTTATGGAAATTTTCAATTAAGTTGACTTGATGACAACGAAGCTGAGTTTTAAATTTATAGCAAAGTGTATACTGTAAAACTGTCGAGTCTAACTAGGATCTAGGGAAACTACAACTAATTTAAGTAAGTGTACAGCATCATTGCCACTGTGTACATATATAATTCTGAACCAGGAATTTTTTTAAAAGAAGTAATCTACTTCTTTTAAGCTTCCATCATTTCCTACAGCAGATAAATTTTTTTATGACAAGTTTCCTTTTACTTTTGGTCCAGTTACATCATTTCCCTTCTGGAATATACATTCTTTTCTATCCATATGAAATTGAAAACAGTATTATCATATTTACCTAGGACATTTTATTATCAGTTTGACTGAGTTTACAAAGATTTTAAAAATTAGATGCAATTTAATTTAAACTAGCCAAATTGAAATATTTGAAATGATTACTATATTTTAACTGTCTACATATAAATATCAATTTAAAACCTTATTTAGATCTTCCTAAGGAGTTAAGTAATAATGAAGTTAAAAATATTTTAATAGATAATTAAGTTTCATTACATGAAGATTTTCACACATAACTTGAAGCATAATAAATGCAAAAAAACATACTTTGAAAATATTCATCATTAATCTGTGGAAAATCAAATAGAATATATTCATAATACAAAGTTTTTAGTTTTGGAATTTTTTATATCAGTAAAGAACAAAATACTTTTTAAATTTAAACATTTTTTTTCTCTAGACAAACACATCAACACATATAACATGTTTTAGTTTGCTGACCTACCAAAGGCCCTATTTAGAAAAAAAAATACATATGTGAAAACATTAACTTGAATTATAAATTTGCCATATCCAAATGTCAAATAACATATGGACATGCTCATATGGTAGAAAACGAAACTTTAAACTGAAATTCAGGTATTAGACATTATATATTATAAAAGGAAATCCTTGCGTATAAATTTAATTAAATAAAAATACATTACAATATCTAAACTGAAACTATATCTATAGAGGCTTATAAAGCAAAGCTGAGCTTTTAATAAGTTCTAATAAATTCTTTTTCAATTTAAGGCAAACAATTACAGGCATGACTATCAATGACAAGAGGAAATATTACATATTAATTTTCATAACAGAAACATTTTGTTAAATAAGCTATATTTGTATAATTTTTAGCAAATAATTGTCATTTTGGGCATAGCCAGCATTTTCGAAAACTTTGTTTAACAGTTCAACAGATACTTATTACATGTCTATTACTTAGACATTAGGGTAGTTTTCAAAATTTTAATAGGTGTCACATTTTACTATCTGCCCTTTGCAATGAAGTTTTATTTCTTTGGGATATATGTTTAAACAACTAGAGTTTAAACTAATAAAATTTTGCCATATTATTTGTTTATGCCCTATTTGAAACTAAACATAATGAAAGCACTATTAATATATGTGTACAGTGGAACATAATAGAAGTCAGAAGTAATTAAAATGATTTTCAGTTTAAGAAAAGAAATAAGGAATACCACTCTAACACAATCATTGTGAGCACATTTGTAATTTGCCTATAGTGAACTATTGATCATTTTAGTCCTCAATTCTGCTACCCACTTGCAGGTTAAATGTCATAATGAAAGTTGTCAAATTCACTTAGTTATCTATAAATTGAAGTTGACCTTCCAATTTAAATCTTTTCAAGTTAATGTGGATTAAAATTAGTGAGTGGAAAAAGGATTTTTTAAATATATAATAAATTTCAAAATATTTGCCTGTCAAATTCAAATAGATTTAAGGCACTAGTGTGATAAAATATGATTTCCTTAGATTTCATAGTTTTTAATCTAGCTATAAAGAAATGACTTTGTTTCTAAATTTCACCTTTCTATAAAGAAGAAATTATTATAGGTTTAGTTTCTAAATTGCTTCAACTTGCTAACTAACAAGTAGTCTCAAACCGAGGCAGTAGAAACTCAAGTATTGTAAACAGAAAAGACTGAAAATTCTTTTAGAGAATAAGCTATGTGAACAACAACAACAAAAAACTTTTCTTGAAAAGGTGTCTGTGAATTTTATCAACTAGAAAGTGGAGAGTCAACTTTTGCAGTGAGGCCTCTGTGTAAACTGTGTTTACTTCCAAAGCAGTAAAACCGAGCAATGCAATATTGCAAATGGCAGTGCTTCACAATGACAATAAGCAGTTGTGGTAGGTAAGTAGGATGAGAAAGAGATAGTAAAATAACAATAATAATAATAATGGCACAAGAGAGGTATGGGTTAAAAAGTCTAGGTCCCCACTCTTTTATGTGACTTTGTAAAGTCCAAGAGCATTGAAAATTACTAAACAGATTCCTTCTGCAAGATATATATATTATTCCTAAAGTTTTGTAGATCCTTACTACAGAATGATAGCATAATATAGATCACATTTTCAGTTAAGACAATTAAAATCTTTTAAATCTTTCCACCTTTAGTTTTTCTTAAGTTACCATGAGATAAAGCAAAGCTAAAGTCTATAGACTGCCTACTACATGTCAGTCTTTGCAGCTTTCAAATGTTATCTCATTCCATTCCCTTCTCATAAATCCACAATACAAATATCCATTTCACCCCCCTTTCTTTTCTTTCGGTGGGGAAAGTTAGAGATGAGTTTCATTGCTAAAGGTCATACTTTTTAAAAGTTGGTATGTGAATGTAATTCTACCCAACTAATAACTCTTACTCGTGGCATATTTTAAAGAATATCTTTAGTTGATCTTGTCTGATTTACCAAGCTGACTTACATTTTGTTAATATATCTTCTTACACATCTGTGTGGATTTGTAATTGACTTTATATTGAAATTCACCACATTTCTGTCTATGTAATACATGCATAAAGATGTCTATTATGAATATATTTTATGCATATGTAAGATTCAGATCAATGGAGTTTTATAATGAACATGTCTTCTTGTCAGTTAGAAGGAATAATTTTACATATTAAATTGTATTATTTCACTAGCCATATTTAATTAGAATAAAAATTTACTATAATTTTATTTGTAATTTCTCTATAAGTGGCCATGCTACATTAATTTAACATATTAAAATTAATAACATTAATAATTATGAAGCCTTTAATTTTCAACATGCTTTCAAGGCAAGGTCATTATTTCCATTTTACAAATGTGGTAAGTCAGGCTCAAAGGTTAAGTGTTTACACAAGCTTGCTTCAAAGGAAATCTGAGACCCAAGGAACCAAATTATTAGCTATTTCCGCTCTTCACTACTCAATGATTTGAAAGTCATTTTTGAATAAATTTATTATATAATACTCAATGCATGTATTATTTATTTTTAGCTGACTCTGAAGTCTTTTGTTAAGAGTGCTCATTTTAGGGAACAGATTTTCAGCATATGTTAACATAAAAGATGATGGTGATATAAATAATTATGATAAATTGTCTACATATGTGATCTGAATTTAGGTTTCAAAATACCTCAACTTCTTCCTATTACATTTAGGGATTTATTTAAATTGCTTGCACTATGAGCTAGCTATTTGTAACCAGCTATCTCCCTAATTGTTGATAAAGATAAATCACACTACTATTTTACGTGTTTTCCTTTCTATCCCCACCTAAATCTTCCTCTGCAACCAGCACATCACAGACCTATCATTATTAGTGATAATCAGTTTTAGGCAACTTTAATACTCTGGTCTCTTATATTATCCTTTATTAAAATTATACATAGTGTTAAGTATCTTTTACTATTCTGGCATTTTCATACTCTCATTAGTATTTTCTATCCTCAAAATTTTGCTAGAGAAACCGACTCCATTTCTTCTATCCTTTAGGTCCTCTTCTGTATCATCGTAGGTCAACCGCTACCTAATTCTTCCTTCTTCTTTCTGCCTTTCAGGGGTCAGACATGTATCATAATGTAAAATCCCTCCTTTCCAATTTCTGTCCTTATCCCCTTTATTCTTCATAGTTGTTTTCCAATAAACCTCTTTTATATCCAAATTCATCTTAAAGTCTGCTTCTCAATAGACTAAAACTGACAAATTACTCCATAATTCTATTAGATGAAGTTAAGGACAAGAAAAATATTACCCTATGTAATAGAAAAAAAAAAAAAAAACTGCTGTACAATGTAAGAGCAGCAGAAGGGATGCTTCTAGAAACTTCATAATAACAAATTGTAAGGCATGGAAAGATTCTATAATTGATTGTGATGAGGGACAAAAATTAGCTTACATAAAAAAAAATTCATGGAACTCTATATTTAACTTTGCCTTTGACTCAATTTAAGAAAATAAGATTAATTTTAAATACTTAATAACATGATTAAGTTTGTATATATAAACCTTTTAATAATAGGTTTAGATACCATTTATTAAATGGCTATTTTTAATATTAAATATAATTTATTGATAAATTAAGGGACATAAGTGTTTACTTGTGCCTATTATTTTTATTTGTGTTTATAATTGTTTACTGGTCTAATATTTCAGGAAGGAAGATTCTCATAAAAGTAAAGAGAAACCTAGAAAATGGAAGAAAATTTTTGCAATCTATCCATCTGACAAAGGGTTAATATCCAGAATCTATAAAGAACTTAAATAAATTTGCAAGGAAAAACAAAATAACCCCATCAAAAAATGGGTGTAGTATATGAACAGACACTTCTCAAAAGAAGGCATTTATGCATCCAAGGAGCATATTTTTAAAAAGCTCATCATCACTTGTCATTAGAGAAATGCAAATCAAAACCACAATGAGATTCCATCTCATGCCAGCTGAAATGGTGATCATTAAGAAGTCAGGAAACAACAGATGTTGGAGAGGATGTGGAGAAATAGAACACCTTTACACTGTTGGTGAGAATGCAAATTAGTTCAACCATTGTGGAAGGCAGCGTGGCAATTCCTCAAGGATCTAGAACCAGAAATACCATTTGACCCAAGAATCCCATTACTGGGTATATACCCAAATGAGTATAAATCATTCTACTATAAAGACAGATGCACATGTATGTTGATTGCAGCACTGCTCACAATAGCAAAGACATGGAAACAACCCAAATGACCATGAATGATAGACTGGATAAAGAAAATGTGGCACATATACACCATGGAATACTATGCAGCTATAAAAAAGGATGAGTTCATGTCCTTTGCAGGGACATGGATAAAGGTGGAAACCATCATTCTCAACAAACTAACACAAGAACAGAAAACCAAACGCTGCATGTTCTCACTCATAAGCGGGAGCTGAACAATGAGAACACATGGGCACAGGGAGGGGAACATCACACACTGGTGCTTGTCTGGGGTTAGGGTGCTAGGGAGGGCTAGCATTAGGAGAAATACCTAATGTAGATGACAGGTTGATTGGTGCAGCAAACCACTATGACACATGTATACCCTATGTAACAAACCTTTACATTCTGCATATGTATTCCAGTACTTAAAGTATAAAAAAAAAAAAAAATCTTCTTCTATTACTCTTCCCATTAAGTTTTTTCTCCTTTGCCTCTTCATACTCTAAGTAATGTCTTTTCAATTCAGGAATATTTCTGGACTCTGGACTCTGTCTGGTAAACTGAAGGCCAAGAAGGAGCAATCATAGTGTTTGCTCTGTTTGTTTGCTGTGCCTCAGCAATCATTGTTCTTTGATATTAAATATTTTGGATAGCGGTGCTTTAAATATACTTTTATCTTACAATTTTCCCCCAATAGAAGTGTAGATTTGTTTTCTGTTACTATATCTTGGCAAGAAAAAGAATATAAAGATTTATTTTAAAAGAAATTACTCATTAAATCCTATTCTATATGTTCTATCATATATATGTTAAATTTATTTTATCAAGAAGAAAATGTTAATGAATATAAAATGACTTTCATTGATGTGCCTTGTTTGATTTTTATGCATAAACTGTGTAGAATATCATACCTTCAGCAATTTTTAAATGAAAGTTAATCTTGAGTAACTGTGTATCACAAGCTTTACACTTAATTATCCTAAGGAGGATTGATACATTACATTATTGCTGGCTCTGAGATGTAAAGACCAAGCTAAAAAAATGGCAGGAAGTCTCTTGGTGCTAAGGATAGCCACCTAAGGACAGTCAGAAAAAAAAAAAAAAAAAAAAAAAAAAAAAAAAAAAAAAAAAAAAAAAAAAAAAAAAAAAAAAAAAGGAACACTAAGTTTTAGGTAGTTAGTTATAGCAGGAATAAGAAAAAGAATGTGCACTATTTCTCATTGTCTCTCGCTGCTCATGGGATAAAATTTGAGATGTCATGTTTTGGTCAGAATTTCAATCTGGTGTCTAAAATAAATTATAATTAACAGTCTATTAGGGGTTGGAAACTACTCTTTTGGTTGATTAGTGTTGTAAAGCTGAAATGTAGACTAAATCAATGCATTCAGTGTCTCATGCTGACACCAGTCTATTGTTTCAATTTCCTTAAACAATTTATCAGGCTGTTGCCACTCATAACATAACAGTGAAAATCATCCTTTAAAAATTACAGTACACTTATCAATTGTTCCATTATGCCCACCACATGAAGCACTGTATTCTTGTAGAATGGACATGCATAGTGGGAGGTAATAGCAAGTAAATAATAGAATGGTTTCTGAAATCAAGAGAGTAGTTGTTTGACACTCCTGTGATTCTGAAACTGTTATGTATTTCTGGCTTATTTATTTGTAATGGGATATAAGATAAAATATTTTATGGCAAAATTTCATAGCCATAATAGAAATAGCAAATCGTTGAATTTTTCATTTCCTACTCTGAATACCCAAATTAGAACTTTTCATAATTTCTAATAAAAATACAATCAATTATTTGTTATTTCTGTTAAGGTGGTATGTAATTAAGGCAATGTGTAATCAAAATCAGTGAATAGTCCAACATTATTTAAATTAAATACTGATACACATACAGATGTCTCTAATTTTTTAGAATAAATTTTTACGGCATATACATTAAATTGTTATAGCAAATTTATGGTTAAAAGTGTCTTCTGTAACTTCCCTGGTTTTCCTGACCAATAAAATGCTATCTGCTGGACTGGAAGAGCACTATAATCTACACTCTGAAGCTACCTTACTTATTTTATTATGTAAAATAAAACAGATGGGCTTATATTTTGCTTGGAGAGATAGCATGGGGAGAAATGCCAGATATAGGTGATGGGGAGGCAGGCAGCAAATCACACTGCCGCATGTGTACCTAGGCAACAATCTTGCATGTTCTTCACATGTACCCCAAAACCTAAAATAAAATAAAATAAAATAAAACAAATAAATAAAAGAAAATGTATCATGTGCTTTGCAAGTATAAAGGATAATGTATTCTCATTTGGTAGTTGTTTTACATCAGTAAGTTTATGAATTTCTTTTCAAAGCTGAAAATTTGTTGCCATTATGGTTTATGTACAAATGTGTCATGTAGACACCCGTATTGTATTGTAAATATGTGTATTTAATATAAAAAAAGATTGCCTTTCCAAATGTGCTTTTTCTTAAAATATATTTACTTTATCCAATATGTCATATGATTTGATGGAGTGAAATGTATCTAAAATTTTCATAGCAAAAAGGAAAGAAATTTAGATGATGTGAAAGGAAGTTACTTTGTAAGAACTAGTGAGAGCATTTAAGCAGAATATTTTGGAAAAAATTAAGAGAGGAGTGGACTGAAGAGTGAACAGAAGATAAAAAATTTAAAACTGAATATAGTATTAATTTTCCAGAAACTTGATTATGCATATAAAGGAGGTGTAAATTAGATAATAAAAGAAGAATGAGGCCAGGCAACGTGGCTCACACCTGTATTCCCAGCACTTTGGGAGGCCGAAGCCAGCACATCACAAGGTCACAAGACTGAGACCATCCTGGCCAACATGGTGAAACTATGTCTCTATAAAAAATACAGAAATCATCTGGGCATGGTGGGATGTCCCTATAGTAGTCCCAGCTACTCAGGAGGCTGAGGCAGGGGAATCACTTGAACCCAAGTGGCAGAGATTGCAGTGAGCCAAGATTGCGCCCTTGCACTACAGCCTGGCAATAGAGTGAGACTCTGTCTCAAAATAAAAAAAAAAAAAGAAGAATCAAACACTTATACAAAAATCATACAACAGTTCAATTGTCACATAGTTTCACCTACAATCCAAACTCTTCCTTTTCTTTTCTGACCTATTAAAAATTAATTTTGAAAACAATATTTTACATTGGCAGGAAATTTGAAATATTATGATAAAGTATTGCATGATTTTAATCAGTTTTTATTATGTTGTCATATTTACTTCTATATTTATATAGAAATAGAATATATCAGGTAGTATACATATCATATACCTCATATAATATACATGTAATATATTAATGTTAAAATATCTAATGCATTATATCATTATGCAATGACATATATGCTATGTATATGTTGATATATTTACATTTACATAGCATATTTGCTTTCTGTGTTATGTTTCTGTGTGTCTGTGTGTTTCTGTGTGTGTGTGTGTGTGTGTGTGTGTGTGTGTGTGTGTCTGTGTCTGTGTCTGTGTGCGCACTAAATTATTGGAAAGTAAACTGCAGATGTCATGATTGCTAACCCATTTCAGCATGTCTTTCTTATAATAGAATCATTCCCTTTCATTACCAACATAAATTTAAAAATTCAGCAAATTTAACATCAATACAACACTTTCATCTAAAATAGTAAATATTCAAATTTATCATTCATCCTAATCATACTCTAACACTTTATTTTCCTGCTTCAGAATCCCAAACAATTTAAAAATGCATTTAGGTATAATAACTATTCACTCTCAGTTAATCTTGAGCTGTTAATTCTTTGTTCATCTTTCAATACATTAGTATTTTTTAAGCATTGAGTCCAATTTCCTCAATTTGAGTTTGGTTAATTGTTTCTTTATGAACAAATTCAGATAATGCATTCTGAGAAGGAATATTACCTAAGTGACTGATACATTGCATTTCTCAGTGTGTCACACAAAGAAGCACGGGATGTCAGTTTGCCCTATTAGTGGCGATATTAACTGCAATCACTTGCAATGAGATTTGCTTCAATAAACCCCAATTGACTTTACAGAAAAGATATTGTTAAACATTTGCAATTAATACATAATCTACTTGGAAAATTTTTTAAGTAAATTTAAAATTGTTAATAATCTGTTCTTCTGTAAACTAAGACAAAATTCTTTTAGCATTCATACTTTCAACAACCTTGCCTAAATCAAGTATTATGATTACAAAACAGTGTAAAAATTTGATTATAAATGCTTTGTCTTCTGATCACCATCTATCAACCTATCATGTACCTATTATCCATTTACATATGTATATGTATATCTACTTCCTTCATATCTACCAAAATAATTGTATTTTGGTATAGAATACATGTACAGTTACTTTTTTTTTTCAAAAATCTACTATGCTATACATCATTACTGACTATATTCATTTAGTTTCCAAGTGCTCCTTTATCTCCATAAGCATATCTTCAAGCTGACTTTGATTTCCTTTTAAAATGCATCCAACATGTTTGAGGACTTCCATACTTTTTGCCACCAGACATTTTACCAGTTCATGTATTTTCCATGTCCCAGCCTTGGGATCAGTTACTTCTCCAAGGACTCTAATTTCTATTAGTAGAGAAAGATAGTTTTTTGAATCTACTGAAATGCTTTTCTCCCTCCATAAAAGCGCATCTCTCTGCAAAATTGTCAAAGGTAAAGTGCTATAATTCATAACAATTGTATTTCAGATAATTGTTTATTGATTCTTCCAATTATGTGAAGAAAATATATGACTTTTAAATTATCTGTTAATTTTGATTGTTTTCTGTAAAATAACAGTTTGAAAGACTATTATCAATCTGCACTCCAACTGAGTTTGTAAAATTTGGTTTTATATTTAAATATTAAATATATAATGCATGCTTATTTGCATTTAGATGTTCATTAGATTTGTTATAAGAAGACTTGTCTATCAAATTCTTTTTTCTATTTATCTTTCAACAAAACATATACCTACATTAGATTTTCAAACAACTACAATTTATGTCCATTTCAATAATCCTTTCTTTGTCCAATGGTATTATATATAATATATATTTTTAAATGAAAACTAGTATATGTTAATGAACATTTTTATCCTTTTTTCTTGGTCTCTTTTGTTACATATCATGCTTTTTTTTCTATTAGAGTTATAAAATGTGCTTTAGTGTGTGGTGGCCTAATCTCTTTATCTAATCTATTATTATATCTTTACTCGTACTGATTCATTTACAACAGCAAAAGCAAAAACAACTAGTCATAGGACTAGTCTTAATCTAAACCATCATATTTATTTACTCATTAAGAATTTAGAAAAATATTGCTTCTGCCAAAATTCCCATAGCTTTGCATGTGTTTATGTCTGTGTATATTTCAATCTGTTTCTCCTTAGAGAGATATGGTATGTTTCTCTGTTTTTATTTTTTTATGATAGTGAGAAAAATGTTATAGTTTTTATCTGAAACACTAGCATATTTATTTTTATTTGGTATTTTATTTCCTATTTAGTACTATGAAAAATATATTCTTAAATTTTAATTTCAAATGAGTTATTGCTCCCTAGAAACATTGATTTTAATTTAATTTATGTTTATACTGACTCATCTTCACTTTTGATTCACTTGGTATCTCTATGCTGGCAGTCATCCAATTTTGAAGTAGAGATAATGAACCTTTAATTTTTCCAATTAGTGTTTCACTTTATCAGCTAGGATCATCAGAACCTTCGTGAACTAACACTAACAACAATGGGAAGATCATGGACTAGTATTTTTCTGTTCATTATTATTTATGCTGTGTGGCTAAATATCTACATTCTAGTTTAAAAGTTTTAAATAAATATTGATTTTATCAACTTCCTTTTTAGTGCCATTTAAAATGCCTTTAACATGTGCTATTTCTTCTATATTCTCCTTTATTGCATGATGAAATATGAGAGTTTCTTAGATAAAGTATAATCAGTCACAGTGGTATTCTATTTTATATAATTTTCTAACATTTTACGTGGGGTATTTTCATGTCTCTTCTCATAAACAATATGTATCTATTAAATGATATTTTCTGATTTCTGACTAATGGTCTTGTTACCTCTTGAAGTAAATGTGGTGACTTTATGTGGCTACTCACTTTGACTTCTCTAGCATCTTGATCACATTTTCTATTTTTTTGTGAATGCATTAACCATCTCCACCTCCAAACCCTTCAGCCCCACACTACCTTTCATAGCTTCTGGCAACTGTCCTACTCTCTATGTCCATGAGTTCAACTGATTTGATTTTTAGATTCCATAAATAAGTGAAACCACACAATATTTGTCTTTTGTCTTTCTGTTCCTGTTTAATTTCACTTAATATAATGATCTCCAGTTACATCTATGTTGTTGCAAATGATTGGGTCTCTTTCTTTTAATGGCAAATAATACTCCATTGCATACCTGTACCACATTTTCTTTCTACATTCATCTCTTGATGAACACTTAGGTTGCTTCCAAATATTATCGTAAATCCTGCTGCAACAAACAGGAGTCTAGTTATCTCTTCTATACACTAATTTGTTTCATTTGGGGTACATAATTAGCAGTGAGGCAGCTGGATCATATGATACCTCAATTTTTAGTTTTCTGAGGAAGCTTTAAACTGTTCTCCACAGTGGTTTTACTAACTTACATTCCCACTAACAGTGGATGAGAGTTTTCTTTTCTCCATATCTTCGCCAGCATTTGTTATTGTCTATCTTTTGGACATAAGCAATTTTAACTGGGGTGAGATGCCATTGTAGTTTTGATTTGCATTTCTCTGATGAGTAATGACGTTGAATGCTTTTTTAATATGCCTACTTGCCATTTGTATATCTTGTTTTGAGAAATATCTATTCAAATATTTTGCCCATTTTTAAAAATCAGATTATCAGATTTTGTTCCAATATAGTTCTTTGAGCTCTTTGTTTATTCTGCTTGTTAATCCCTTTTCATATGGGTAGTTTGCAAGTATTTTCTTCCAGTCTGTGGGTTATCACTTTGCTCATTATACAATTTTCTGTGCAGAAGCTTTTTAACTTAATGTGATCCCATCTGTCCATTTTTTCTTCGGTTGTTTGTGTTAGTGTTCCTAGATTTAAGTCTTTAATCCATTTTGATATGATTTTTGTATATGGTGAGGGATAAGGATCCAGTTTCCTTCTTATGCATGTGGATATCCAGCTTTCCAAGCAGAATTTATTGAAAAGACTGTCTTTTTCCCAATGTATGTTCTGGGCACCTTTGTCAAAAATGAGTTTTCTGTAGGTTTGTGGATTTGTTTCTGAGTTCTCTATCCTGTTACATTGGTCTATGAGTTTATTTTTATGCTAGTATCTGCTATGTTCATTACTATAGTTCTGTAGTATAACTTGAAGTCAGGCAATGTGATTCCTCTGTTTTTTTTCTATTTGCTTCATATAGGTTTAGCTATTCTGAGTCTTTTGTGATTCCATATACATTTTAAAACTTTTTTTGTTTCTGTGAAAAATGTCATTGGTATTTTGATAGTGATTGCATTGAATCTACATTAGGTAATATTAGACATTTTAACAATATTCATTCTTTCAGTCCATAAACATGGAATATTTTTTTCCATTTTTTAGGGTCCTCTTCAATTGCTTTCATCAGTGTTTTATACTTTGATTATAGAGTTCTTTCACTATTTTGGTTAATTTCTAGGTACTTAATTTTATGTGTGGCTATTATAAATGAAACTTTCATATTTCTTTTTCAGATTCTCACTGTTGCCATATAGAAACACTATTGACTTTTGTATGTTGATTTTGTATCAAAAGCCATAATGCTGAATTTCTGCCTCTTTCCATGTCAACATGTCATTACATATACTCATACTGCTTCCAATTTCTTATATACTCTGTGTTCTCCTAGTACTACTTTCACATATTTCCTCTGCAAAAATAGCCCAAAGGACTTATTTATATTATTTCCATTTATTTCACTGTCTCCTACAGAAAATGTTTTATAACTCCAAAGAAATTATTTTTTAAATGACAAACAGTCCTCTAAATATTGAACTAAAGAGTTTCTCAATATTTTCTTGACCTCAGTGCATGAACTTATACTGTCATTTCCATCCTTCTCATTATAATTTTACT
>NW_016107499.1:309756-311042 GCF_001604975.1 Cebus imitator | reverse complement strand
AGATGGTTGTAGATATGTTGTGTTGCCTCCGAGATCTCTGTTCTGTTCCATTGGTCTATATCTCTGTTTTGGTACCAGTACCATGCTGTTTTAATTACTGTAGATGTGTAGTATACTTTGAAGTCCGGTAGTGTGATGTCTCCTGCTTTGTTCTTTTTGCTTAGAATTGACTTGGCTATGCGGGCTCTCTTTTGGATTCATATGAAGCTTAAGGTGGTTTTTTCCAGTTCTGTGATGAAGGTCATTGGTAACTGGATGGAGATAGCATTGAATCTGTAAATTACTTTGGGCAGTATGGGCATTTTCGTGATATTGATTCTTCCTAATATGAACATGGAATGTTTCTCCATCTGTTTATGTCCTATTTTGTTGAGCAGTGGCTTGTAGTTCTCCTTGAAGAGATCCTTTACGTTCCTTGTTAGTTGTATTCCTAGGTATTTTATTATCTTTGTGGCAATTGTGAGTGGAAGTTTGTTCTTGATTTGGCTCTCTTTAAGTCTGTTATTGGTGTATACGAATGCATGGGATTTTTGCATATTGATTTTGTATCCTGAGACTTTGCTGAAGTTGGTTATCAGTTTCAGGAGATTTGAGGCTGAGACGATGGGTTCTTCTATATATACAATCATGTCGTCTGCAAATAGAGACAATTTGACTTCCTCCTTTCCTATTTGAATACCCTTTATTTCTTTTTCTTGCCTGACTGCTCTGGCTAGAACTTCTAGTACTATATTTAAAATAGGAGTGGTGAGAGAGGGCATCCTTGTCTGGTGCCACATTTCAAGGGGAATGCTTCCAGTTTTTGCCCATTCGGTATGATATTGGCTGTTGGTTTGTCATAAACAGCTTTCATTATTTTGAGATATGTTCCATCAATACCTAGCTTATTGAGGGTTTTTAGCATAAACGGCTGTTGAAATTTGTCAAAGGCCTTCTCTGCATCAATTGAGATAATCATGTGGTTTTGGTCTTTGGTTCTGTTTATATGGTGAATTACGTTTATAGACTTGCATATATTGAACCAGACTTGCATCCCCGGGATGAAGCCTACTTGTTCCTGGTGTATAAGCTTTTCGATGTGCTGTTGCAATCGGTTTGTCAGTATTTTATTGAAGATTTTTGCATCTATGTTCATCATGGATATTGGCCTGAAGTTTTCTTTTCTTGTTGAGTCTCTGCTGGGTTTTGGATTCAGGATGATGTTGGTGTCATAAAATGATTTGGGAAGAATTCCCTCTTTTTGTATTGTTTGGAATAGTTTCAGAAGGAATGGTACCAGCTCCTCT
>NW_016107499.1:305864-307645 GCF_001604975.1 Cebus imitator | reverse complement strand
AGGAGGCAAGTGTCCAGGAATTTATCCATTTCTTCCAGGTTTACTAGTTTATGTGCATAGAGTTGTTTGTAATAATCTCTGATGATGGTTTGAATTTCTGTGGAATCTGTGGTGATATCCCCATTAACGTTTTTTCTTGCATCATTTTGGTTATTCTCTCTTTTCTTTTTTATTAATCTGGCTAGTGGTCTGTCTGTTTTGTTGATCTTTTCAAAAAGCAGCTCCTGGATTTATTGATTTTTTGAAGGTTTTTTTGTGTCTCTATCTCCTTCACTTATGCTCTCATCTTAGCTATTTCTTGTCTTCTGCTAGATTTTGAGTATTTTTGATTTTGCTCCTCTAGCTCTTTCAGTTTTGATGATAGGGTGTCAACTTTTGATCTCTCCTTCCTTCTCATGTGGGCACTTATTGCTATATATTTTCCTCTAGAGACTGTTTTAAATGTGTCCCAGAGATTCTGGTATGTTGTGTCTTCATTCTTGTTGGTTTCAAAGAACACCTTTATTTCTGCCTTCATTTGATTGTTTATCCAGTCAACAATCAAGAGCAAGTTGTTCAGTTTCCATGAAGCTATGTGGTTCTGGGTTAGTTTTTGAATTCTGAGTTCTAACTTGATTGCACTGTGGTCTGAAAGACTGTTTGTTATGGTTTCCGTTCTTGTGCATTTGCTGAGGAGTGATTTACTTCCAATTATGTGGTCAATTTTAAAGTAAGTGTAATGTGGTGCTGAGAAGAATTTATATTCTGTGGATTTGGGGTGGAGAGTTCTTTAAATGGCTATTAGGTTTGCTTGGTCCTGGTCTGAGTTTAAGTCCTGGATATCCTTGTTAATTTTCTGTCTGGTTGATCTGTCTAATATTGACAATGGGGTGTTAAAGTCTCCTACTATCATTGTGTGGGAGTCTAAGTCTCTTTGTAAGTTATTAAGAACTTGCCTTATGTATCTGGGTGCTCCTGTATTGGGTGCGTATATATTAAGGATAGTTAGCTCTTCTTGTTGCATTGATCCTTTTACCATTATGTAAGGTCCTTCTTTGTCTCTTTTGATCTTTGTTGCTTTAAAGTCTAATTTACCAGAGATGAGAACTGCAACTCCTGCTTTTTTTTGCTCTCCATTTGCTTGATAAATCTTCCTCCATCCCTTTATTTTGAGCCTTTGTGTATCCTTGCATGTGAGATTGGTTTCCTGGATACAGCACACCGATGGGTTTTGGCTTTTTAGCCAATATGCCAGTCTGTGTCTTTTGATTGGGACATTTAGTCCATTGACATTTAGGGTTAATATTGTTATGTGTGAATTTGATACCGCCACTTTGGTGCTAGCTGGCTGTTTTGCCCATTAGTTGATGCAGAGTCTTCATAGTGTTGATTCTCTTTACCATTTGGCATGTTTTTGGAGTGGCTGGTACTAGTTGTTCCTTTATATGTGTAGAGCCTCTTTCAGGAGCTCTTGTAAAGCTGGCCTGGTGGTGATGAAATCTCTGAGTACTTGCATGTTCACAAAGGATTTTATTTTTCCTTCACTTCTGAAGCTTAGTTTGGCTGGATAGGAGATTCTGGGTTGAACGTTCTTTTCTTTAAGGATGTTGAATATTGGCCCCCATTCTCCTCTGGCTTGTATGGTTTCTTCTCAGAGATCTGCTGTGAGTCTGATGGGCTTCCCTTTGTGGGTAACCCGACCTTTCTCTCTGGCTGCCCTTAGTATTTTCTCCTTCATTTCAACCCTGGTGAATCTGACGATTATGTGCCTTGGGGTTGCTCTTCTTGAGGAATATCTTTGT
>NW_016107499.1:261998-305359 GCF_001604975.1 Cebus imitator | reverse complement strand
GATTCTGTCATTTCATCACACTCGTTCTCCATCCAACCTTGTTCCCTTGCTGGTGAGGAGTTGTGATCTCTTTTAGGAAGAGAGGTGTTCTGGTTTCGGGTGTTTTCATCCTTTTTGCGCTGGTTTCTTCCCATCTTTATGGATTTATCCACCTGTCGTCTTTGTAGTTGCTGGCTTTCAGACTGGGTCTCTGAGTGGACGTTCTGTTTGTTGATGATGAGGTAATTTCTGTTTCTTGGTTTTCCTTCTGACAGTCTTGCCCCTCTGCTGTAGGTCTGCTTAGGTCCACTCCATGCACTGCTTGCCTGGGGATCACCTGCAGCAGCTGCTGAACACTAAGGGTTGTTACCAGGTTTCTTCTGCTGCTATCTTTGTACCAGAAGAATACCCATCAAGTGTCAATATTGGATATTATGACAATATTTATGAGGTGGCTCTTTGGATATACAGGGGTCAGGGAGCTGCTTCAGGAGACGGTCTCTTCTTTATAGGAGCTCAAATGCTGAGCTGTGAGCTCCGTTGATCATTCAGAGCTGCTGGGCAGGTACGTTTAGGTCTGCTGCAGCAGCACTCGTAAGCCACTTTTTGTTCCCAGGTGCTGTGTCCCAGAGATTTAGGGCTTTATGAGTTTCCATTATGCTGCTGCCTTCTTTTTTTTTTCTTCAGAGCTGCCCTGCCCAGCAAGGAGGCAGCCTAGTCACTGTCTGCCTGTAGAGGCTTTCCTGAGCTGCTGTGGGTTCCGCCCAGCTGCCGAGTTAACTTCCCTGCAGTCCTGTTTGTATCGGTGTAGTTAGAACTGCCTTGGCAATGGTGGCCCGCCTCTGTTAAGGTGGAGCCTCTGTGCAGTGGCGGGTTGCCTCGGCAACAGCGGGCTGCCTCAGCATTGGCTGGCTACCTCCGTAGTGGTGGGCTGCCTCGTTAATGGCGGTCACCCCTCCCCCACAGAGCTGGACTGTCCCGGGTTCAGCTGTGCTTGCTGTGAAACTCTCAATCCAGAGAGTTTCTGATTGCTATTCTTTTGTGAGGGTGGGACCAGCTGGGCCTGATCGCCTGGCTCCCTGCCTCAAAGCCTTTTTTTTTTTTTTTTTTAAGTTGGTGTTCAAGTTGCCTGTTGAAGAGGCGCTGGGGTCTCTGTTTTTTCCCGTGTGGCAACTCACTGTGCTGGCTTAAACAGCAGCACTGAGATTCGTGGCATGTTTTTTTGCCGTGAAATCTACTGTCCTGGTTCCCTGCTCATTCCCCTTTTTAAACAGACGAATGGACGACTTCCCGTGGCTCCAATCACCAGCCAAAAGGGCACCCAGACCGGTGTATTTTTTACGGAGAACCGCTGCTCTGGGGCGCCGACAAAGCAGCCATGCGGGGCAAAGCAGCGGTGCCGGGCAGCACAGCCGCGCTGGCCAAAACAGCCGCGCTGGCGACCCGTGGAGCTCCTCCGCCTGGGAATTGCATAGTCTGTGGGCAATAAAAATGCAGTGTCCACTCACCCTCTGCGCTTTCACTGGGAGCTGCAATCCTGAGCTGTTCCTAAACGGCCATCTTGGATCGTCCTCCATAATTTTACTTTACAAAGTACTTTTCTTTTTATCTTCAAGAGTGGGTGTTTTTTGCCATTTTATGTGCTTACTATTCTCTTATTTTGGAATTTTTTCTCCACTTATTTCTTAAATTTGGTGCTCTCTGAGGTTCTTTCTTTTTTCTTTATTTCCTTTCTATCCTGTAACAGAATAATTAATGAATTTCCTTGTTTTTAACCACCTATGGGTAACTGTTATTTTTTTGTTTTCAGTCTACCCCTACTCTTAACTTCAGACCTTCAGTTTGCCTATAAGACATTCCACTTAATATTTCACATTTTAATTGGATCTAAAATTTAAAAAATGTAAGACCTACATGGCACCAGGAGAAGGAGATAGAAACAATACATTCATTGTTTACCCAAAGCCTGATAGTTAGGTGTGACTCCTCAATTCTCCTTAATTACCACATGTAACTGATGATGATTTCTCTTGTTTTCATACCTCACTATTTCTTGAAGTTGACTAATCTTTTAATTCTAATTTCAAATTAAGTTGCTGTAGATCCTTTCTCATTAGTATTATTAGTATAAGGGCATTCTAATTGTTCTTTCAGCCTTCTGAGTAGTTTTCCTTAACCCCTCCTCATACCAGTCTGTCTTTTTTTTTTTTTTTATACTTTAAGTTCTGGGGTACATGTACAGATTGTGCAGGATTGTTACATAGGTATACACAGTCTATCTTTTATATTATTTCCAAAGTGGAAATAGTAATTACCATTAAAATATAATTACCATTAAAAATTGTAAAAACAAATATATTCAAGGCCTCTGCTTCACTCAGGATTAAGCTAGTCTACTCAGTGTTGACAAATTATGCCCCAGGTAACAGACAAAGTAGATCTTCTATCACTCAAAAGTAGAATCAGAACCAAGAGATGGTGACATGGTGAAAAAGAATTCATGCCACCTGTGTCCTCAGAAAGGCTTGCAAAACCTTTTCTGCAACCAAGTCAAAGTACAGTTCCTGCAAACAACTGCAGCCAGTAATATCCTAACCAAGAACCAATAAGCAACCTGGTGCCAACTGATGGAACACCTAAAATCAACTAATTAATAGAGACATGATTTTGGGCTTAAAGGTGTCCAATCAAGATCTATCCCTCTTTCCAGTCTGCAGAATGCTTTTAGAAAATAAAGTTCTCCTCTTGCCTCAGAGATCTAATGGGTCTTTTATTAACAGTGTCCACCAAAAATACCTCTATGTTAGAGATTTTTTAATACATTTATATAATTTCTTATCTTTTCCCTCTCTATAACATATGATTTGGTCCATCTAAATTACTTAAGAATTCATGCCCTTTCTCTCATAGAGTGTTTATCCTCTTCCCATCTTGCTCCAGAATACATTTTTCTTCAACACCTGTCTTCAGTTCGATAAGTAACACAGATACTTAAAAGTTTAACTCATATATGGCTTCTTAACACTTTATTTGGCATCTCTAGACTAAGTTATATGTGCATGTGTTATACTTCTGTTGATGAAGAAAGCTGAACTCTAAAATATCTAAACAGGTTTATTCGATGCCCAACGTGGAGACCATGAGCCATGACACAACCACAGTGATACAGGAGGTAGAAAGAAATTAGTTAGGCAGATACTGAGGGTGAAACAGTCCTCAGCAGAATATCCCTTCTAACAAAAACCAGCTCAAGAAATTATTTTTTTCTAACAAAGAGCAGCCTGAAAAATGGAGCTGCAAACATAGATAAGCAGAATGGTGGCTGGCACAATAGAAAAAGGCAGGTGTGCCAACAGAAAAAGGCTACTGGGGGCCAGGCATGTCTAACATGGAGGCTCCATCTTCCCTTTTTTTCTTACCACATGTACAATAAAGGATTGAGCAATATGGTACCAGCCAGGCAGAGAACCCCTCTGCATTATAAAATATTAAGGTGGGATCAGTCAGTTTTTCACATCCTATGCAAATGGCACACCTGGTCCAACCAATCTTTTGCACCCTATGTAAATCAGACACCAGCTCCTCAAGCTGATCTATAAAACTACCTGCATTTCAGTGCAGAATCAGCAATCCATTTCTCTGGGACCACTGTCTGGGGCAAGAGAACACTTTTCTTTCTTTTGCTTATTAAACTTCTGTTCTTAACCTCACTCTTGTGTGTCCACGTTCTAGTTTTCTGTGGCTGTGAGACAATGAGTCTCAGGTATCACCCCAAATGAGGCCTTTTCATGCCTCAGAACATGTGCCCAAGATGGTTGGGTTACAGGTTGATTTTATATGTTTTAGGGAGACATATCAATCAATCGATGTAAGATATACTTTGGTCTGGAAAGGCACAGCAACATGAAGCAGTGGTAGGTGAATTCAAAAACTTTCTGATTGGCTATTGGTTGAACAAGTTATCTAAAAACCTGAAATCAAAAAAAGGACTGTCTGGCTTAAGATAAGGGGTTGTGGAAACTAAGGTTTTTATTATATAGACAATGTCTCATATGTGGCTGCCCTTAGAGGCAATTGATGGCAAATGTTTTCTATTCGGATCTAAAAGGAGAAGATTATCAGGTAATCTTTTCTGGATCTGAAAAAGATCTGAAAAGGGAAGGGGATTCTCTATAGAATATGAATTTCCCCCACAGGAAATGGTTTTGCAGAACCATTTAAAAATATGTCAGATAGATATGTTTTGGGGTAAAATATTTCAATTTCTTTCAGGGCCTATTCTTTGATGCTATTCTAGAGTCAGGTTGAAATTTGGTTTTTATTGTTACCAGGAATCTGTTTTCTCAGCCTTAAGATCTCTGTTGTATTGTTAATATTGGTCACTTGTATCTGAATTTGAAAGAGAGGAGAGTATTCTGAGGTATGTCCGAACACCCCTTCCCATCATGGTCTAAACTAATTTTCCTGGTTTCTTTGGGATCCCCTTGGTTCAGAAGGGGAGTCATTTAGTTGGTTAGGAGGCTTAGAATTTTATTTTTGTTTTATACTTCCATTGCACTCATCTAATACTTATTATAACTGGTAAATTGGTCTGAGATCTCTAGGAGTGCAGAAATTAAGTCTGATATCTCCATGCCTAATATTACATCTGAATCTTATTGAATAGTTGTTGAAAGGAATTAATAAATCAAGACAAATGCATCTCAGAAAAAAGTTAGCCTTGGCCGGGTGTGGTGGCTCCAGCCTGTAATCCCAGCACTTTGGGAGGCTGAGGCGGGCGGATCACGAGGTCAAGAGATCGAGGCCATCCTGGTCAACATGGTGAAACCCCATCTCTACTAAAAATACAAAAATTAGCTGGGTGTGTTGGCGTGCACCTGTAGTCCCAGCTACTCAAGAGGCTGAGGTGGGAGAATTGCTTGAACCCAGGGTGCAGAGGTTGCAGTGAGCCGAGATTGTGCCACTGCACTCCAGCCTGGCGCCTGGTGACAGAGTTAGACTCTGTCTCAAAAAANAAAAAAAAAAAAAAAAAAGCCTTAAAAATATCTGTAGAAAAATCTACTCAAGGATGTCATATCTAATCTCTAGTTGTTTTTCCAGTGTATCAAGGTAAATATAGAGATGCTTTTAAAGGCACATGTCTATTTTTTTGTTACCTGTGCTTATTTTAACATAGTTCTCAGTTTCAAGTTTACTTTCTATTATTTTAATGCTGAAAAATTAAAGTGTAACCCATCTATGGTGGTCTTAAAATTCTTTAGTAACTCCTCTTTAAGTCAATATAAAATATTTACTATGTTTGTTTTCTCTTTTTGGCTCCATTGATAGTAAGATTATCTAATATTTTCTTAGAAACATCCTCCTCTTGATCATTGCCGAGATGGACTTAAAACAAACTTTGACCAACTTTTATTCTTCAAGGTCATTAAATATTATATTTAAATAAATAGCAATTTGATGAAAATTCTCTTACTTTGTGATACATATGCATTTAAGTTGTATATCTGAAATGGTGATAAAATTTTCAATCAGAAAAGAAGACAAGTAACCAAATTATAATTTTAATGGCAATATTTCATGCCAGCAAATGCCACCACCTCCTTGTCATCTTTTTAGTTCTTCAGTAATTAAGCATATTTTTATAGAAAGTATAGTATATAACCAAAAACTGTCTCTTTCTAAAAGGTACCAAACAATTAATTTTGAGTAGTTAAGATATAATTCTTAAAATATAAGCTAATATCTGGTTAGTGATCCATACTGCTGCTCAGTTGTTATGTGTAGATGTTGCATGCAATCTACCTGGGTTTGAATCAAGATTTTTCCACTTACAGTCATGATATTTGGGACAAATTCTTTAATTTATATCAGTTTCCTCATCTATAAAATATAATAACACTTACCTCATAAGATCTTTATATTATATGAGTTATGTAAAGAGCTCAGGAAAACACCTGACGATAAAACTGAGGAGCATTTTTAAAGGGTAACAATTCTTATTATTTCAGTAATTTTATATTATAAGTATACTTCATTGTATCACAATTCACTTTATTGTGTTTTGTCAATACTGCATATTTACAGATTAAAAGTTTGTGGCACCCCTGTATCAAACGAGCCTACCAGTGCCAGTTTCACAACTTGTGCTCACTTCATGTCTTGTGCCACATTTTGGTAATTCTTATAATATTTTTACCTTTTTCTTTATAGTTATATTTGAGGTGATTTGTAAAGAGTGAACTTTGATATTACTGTCATAAATGGTGTTTGTTTGTTTGTTTTATACAGAGTCTCACTCTATCAACCAGGCTGGAGTGCAGTGGTGTGACCTCGGCTCACTGCAACCTCCACCTCCTGGGTTCAAGCGATTCTCCTGAGTGTGCCTGGGATTGTAGGCATGTGCCACCATGCCTGGCTAAATTTTGTATTTTTAGTAGAATCGGGGTTTCACCATGTTCAGGCTGGTCTCGAATTCCTGACCTCATGATCCACCTGCTTCAATCTCCAAAAGTGCTGGGGTTACAGGCGTGAGCCACCGAACCCAATTGCAACTGTTTTGAGGCACTATTAATTGCCACCACATAAAATGGTTGATTTACTTGCTAAATATTGTATGTGTTTTACTGTTCTACCAACTGACTAGACTCTTATCTCTCTTCTCCTCAGGCCTCCTTATTCCCTGAGAAACAACAATATTAAAATTAGGCAAATTAACAATCTTACAATGGCCTCTAAGTGTTGAAGTAAAGAAAGAGTTAAACATATATCACCTTTAAATCAAAAGCTAAATACAGTTAATTTTAATGAGGAAGGCAAATAGAGGCCAAGATAAGATGAAAGGTACACCTCTCGTGCCAGATAGTTGGGCAAGTTGCAAATGCAAAGGAAAAGTTATTGAATAAAATTAAATGTACTACCCCAGTAAGTACACAAATAATAAGAAAGCCAAACCACCTCATTGCTGATTTAGAGAGTTTTGGTGATATCAAACAACATTCGCTTAAACCAAAGTCTAATTCAGACTAAGGCTCTAAATCTATTCCATTTTATGAAGGCAGAAATAGGTGTGAAAGCTGCAGAAGAAAAGTTTGAAATTAGCAGAATTTGCTTCATGATATTTAAGGGAAAAGTCATTTTTGTACTATAAAGGTGCAAAGCAAAGCAGCAAATATTGATGTAGAAGCTACAGCATGTTATCCAGAAGATCTAGCTAAAACAATTGATGAAGCTTCCTATCCTAAACAAGAGATTTTCGATGTAGACAAAATAGCCTTATATTGGGAGATGATGCCATCTAAGCTCAACAGAATAAGTCAATACCTGGCCTCAAAACTTCAAAACACTGACTGACTTTATTGTAGGGACTAAGGTAGCTGTTGATTTTAAGTTGAACACAATGCTCATTTACCATTCTAAAAGTTCTAGGGCCCCCTAGAATTATGCTGCTTATTCTGCCTGGGCTCCATATATTAAGACAATAAAGCCTGGATTTCCTACGACTGACAAAACACATTGCAAAACTATAGGTCTCAAATATAGTAATTGTTCTGATGCATCTGGAAAAATTAAAAATATGGAAAGAATATACTACTTTAGATGTTAACAGTAGCTAATTCATATGGGTCTGCAGCAACCTCATTTCTTCCCTTCTAAGAAGAAAGAATTTGATCAAGAAGCATAAGGCCTAGTAAGAGACTTAGGAAAGTCTTAGAGCTAGAGTAAAATTTTATTAAAAAGTTTTAGGGCAGGAACAAAAGGAACTAAAATATACTTGGAAAAGGGCCAAGTGAGCAATTTGAGAGATCAAGTGCAGGGTTTGACCCTTTGACTTAACGTTTTATACATAGGCATACTTCTATTGTCTTGCATCCCTTCTCCCCTGACTGATTTTTTCCTTGGGGTGGCCTGTTCGTATGTGTAGTGGCCTGCCAGCACCGGGGTGGGGTTGCAATGTGCAGTACATTGACTACAGTTCTAAACATGCTGACTTGAGGTGTTCTTTCCTTACCAGCTAAATATTCCTAGAAGACCTTATACCAGTTACACTCCACGATTTTGCTTCCTAGTGAGCATGTGTGACCCTACTCACCCAACTCCTAAGATCTTATCAGAAGCTGCTAATCACCAGTTTCAGGTCAGTAGAAATCTATTAGGAGAAGGCCTTTCCTCAGTGCTGGCTGAAACAAATTATTATTTTAGAGGCACAGTTAACAACTACCTCTGGCTACCTACTATTACACGGATGCCATTAAGAACATTCAAGATTTATGAGATGAGATCTAAAAATCCACATTAATAGAAATTTGGAATAAGTTGATTTCAATCTTCATGGATGACTTTGAGTGGTTTAAGACTTCAATGGATAAAGTAACCAGAGATGTCTTGGAACTAGTAAGAGAACTAGAATGACAAGTGAAACCTAAAGATATGACTGGTTACTGAAATCTCATGACAAAACTCTAAGACATAAGTAGTTGCTTCTCACGGATAAGCAAAGAAAGTAGTTTACTGAAATGGAATCTACTCCTGAAGCGCTGTGAACACTGTTACAATGACAACAAATAATTTAAAATATTACATAAAATTAGTAGATAAAGTAGTTGCAGAGTTTGAGAAGATGGAATTCAATTTTGAAAGGAGTTCGTCCCTGGGTAAAGTGTCATCAAATAGCATTATGCTACAAATCATATGAAATAATGAGTCAATTCAAATTTCATTTTTTTCATTTAAAAAACTTCCACAGCCATACAAAATTTCAGCAACTCTCACTCTGATCAGTGAGCAGCCAGCAACACCTAGGCAGTATCTTCTACTAGCAAAAAAATTATATCTCACCAAAGGCTCAGTTGATTCTTACCATTTTTAAAGAATAAAGTATTTTAATTAAGATATGCACATTTTTATTAGGCATAATGCTATTGCACACTTCATACACTATAGTATAAACATAAATTTATATGCATTGATTAAAAAATGTATGACTCATTTTATTGTGATAATTGATTTACTGCTGTATTACTACATTTTCACACTGCTATAAGGAACTGCCTGAGACTGGGTAGTTTATAAACCAAGGAGGTTGAATTGACTCACAGTTCTACACGGCTCGGGAGGCCTCAGGAAACTTGCAATCATGACAGAAGGAGAAGCAGGCATATCTTACATGGTGGTGGCAGAGAAAGAGAGCATGTGAAGGAGGAATTGTCGAACACTTATGAGACCATCAGATCTCCTGAGAACTCACTATCACAAGAACAACATGGCAGAAACTGTACCCATAAGTTAATCACCTCTCACCAGGTCCCTCCTTCAACAGGTGGGAATTATGGAGATTAAAATTTGAGATGAAATTTGGGTGAGGACACAGAGCCAAACCATATAATTCTGCTCCTAGCCCCTCCAAAATCTCACATCTTTTTAAAATTTTAAAACCAATCATGCCTTCTCAACAGTCCCCCAAATTCTTAATTCATTCCAAAATTAACCCAAAGTCCAAGTGGAAAGTCTCATCTGAGACAAGGCAAGTCTTTTCTGTGTAGGAGTCTGTAAAATCAAAAGAAAATTTATTACTTATAAGATACAAAGTGGATATAGGCATTAGGTAAGTGGTTTTCTCCATACTGTTTTCATGGTAGTGAAAAGGCCTCAGGAGATTTGATGGTTTTATAAGAGGAAACCCCTTTCACTCGGTTCTCATTCTCTTTTGCCTGACCATGTAAGCTTTTTGTCTTCTGTGATGATTGTGAGGCCTTCCCAGCCATGTGGAACTGTGAGTTCATTAAACTT
Source organism: Cebus imitator (assembly GCF_001604975.1). Lineage (NCBI taxonomy): Eukaryota > Metazoa > Chordata > Mammalia > Primates > Cebidae > Cebus > Cebus imitator. The sequence goes on along the minus strand of NW_016107499.1, from coordinate 295,594 downwards.
CTTTTTCTTTATAAATTACACAGTCTCAGGTATGTCTTTATCAGTGTGAAAACAGACTGATACACATGCCAAAAGGGAGAGATTGGCCAATACAAAGGGTTTATAGGCTTTGTGCAAGTCCAAAACCTAGTATGGCAGCCATTAAATCTTAAAGCTTCAAAATTATCTCCTTTGACTCACTATTTTACATTGAGGGCACACTGATGCAACAGGTGGACTCCCAGAGCCTTGGCCAGGTTTCAACTCTGTGGCTTTGCAGTATATAGCTCTTCATAGGCTGGCTTTGAATTCCTGCAGCTTTTCCAAATTCATGGTGCAAGCTGGTAGTTAATCTACCATTCTGGGGTCTAGAGGACAGTGATCCTCTGCTCACAGCTCCAATAGGCAGTGAGCCATAGGGGACTCTATTTGTGGGCTTCAATCCCACATTTCCATTCTGTACTGCCCTAGCAGAGGTTCTCCATGAGGCTCCACCCCTGTAGCAGGCTTCTGCCTGGCAATCCAAGCATTTGCATATATCTCCTGAAATCAAGGCAAAGGTTCCCAAACCTCACTTATTGACTCTTCCGTACCTGCAAACCCAACACCACATGGATGTTGCCAAGGTTGGGGCTTGCACCCCCTTAAGCAACAGCCCAACCTGTATCTTGGACTCATAACTATGGCTAAACCCGGAGTGGCTGAGACGCAAGGCAGAACACAGCAGCAAGGCCCTGGGACTGGCCCATGAAACAATTTTTTTCTTCTAGGCCTTCAGGTTTGTGATGGTTGGAACCGCTATGAAGCTCTCTAACATGCTCTAGAGACATTTTTCCTATTTTCTTGGTGAATATAACATTTGACTCCTTATTACTTATGCAAATTTCTGCAGCCAGTTTGAATTTATCCCCCAGAAAATGGGTTTTTCTTTTCTACCACATGGTCAGGCTGCAAATATTCCAAACTTTTACACTCTGTCACCTCTTGAACATTTGCTGCTTAGAAATTTCTTCCACCAGATACCCTAATTATCTCTCTCAACCTCAAACTTATAATCATGACAATGATGTAAACTAATCACCTACTGACACTAAACCTATGCTTCACCCTACACTTAGGGCAAAAATGTGGACAAGACACATTTTCAAAAATAAATGAATAAAATGGATTTGTTGGCAAGAGACTCTTAAGAAAATACAAACCATGAATACAATAGTGTATGCTTGTCTGTGGAAATCTACAGAAGATATTTGGCAAGAGAAACCTTAAGGGTGATTAAGAGCCACACACATGACTATCTGATGTAAGAATAGAACAGGTACAGAGAATACAAATGCAAATTCTTGAGAAAGAAAGAAACTTTTTTTATGTTTTAGGAGTACTTTGGCCCGGATAAGAGTAGTAGAAGTCAAAGATAACAGTGTTCACAAACCATTAGGTTTAACTGAATGATTAAAAGGTATATTTGTTTAGTTTACCTATTCAGGCTAATTTGTTGTTGTTGTTTTTAATTTACGGAAGAAGAGGGAGATAGAAGGTTTGGTCTTGTAGTTCGCTTCCTGCCCTATCAGTCTAATCTTTAATAATGTGCCATTTAATGCAATTAACATTCTAGCAGTTCAAGAAATAAGGAAAATTCATTGATAATGTCAAGACATTGTATAAGCAATTCTCCTTCACAGGGATTCCAACTTGATAAAGCAGCTGTTGATGTGCCTCAAGAATTTCCACTCCAAGTCTCAACTCAAAATCCATTTCTTTTGTAAAGTCTGACATAAACTCCACAGAAAGTTTAAGAGTTCCTTTTTCACATTCATACTGTAATTTTTAATATAATTTTATTATAACATATAATTTTATAGTTATAACTTGGGTAGCTGTCAGTCTCCCTGTTAAATTACATCTCTCTAATGGATAACAATATCTTGTTTACTTTGAACCACATAAATGGCAACCATAGTGGACGTTCAATATATGTTGGCTTAGCTGAATAATGTAACTACAATACTGTCTTTGAATAAAGGGCAATATAGAGTGACTATAGGTTATGAGAATTAAAAATAAATTAGTGTTCAACACTGCAAATTTTGAGTATCATGTCAAGTACTTTGAAACTTAAGAAAGTAGGGTGTTATATCAATAGGGAACATGCAGGCCCAGAGTGTCATGAAAGCACTATCTTCACTTATCTATTTCCTAGATAATATCAAGTATACTCTTTCATTTATGGAAATAATAAATGCCATCATTTTGTTAGTAGAAATGAACAATTATAGTTTGCAATAGTGGAATGAAATTGCATATAAATGTCTTTATTGAAAATAAATTATGCATTACTTACTTATAAGCTTTACTACTTATAGAAGTACCAAATATCAATATAGTATTCAAATAGGTTATAATATCTTCTCTGCTATCTCATCTTCTATATATTAATTTGATAGCATGCATATTTTCTTGTTAATGCACATTTTGATGTATTGGTGTTTGTTTTTGAAATTGATTGTAAATCAGGATTTGTCTTTATATAACTTACAATGTAAAAATTAAATGGAGGAAGCAACTTTTGAAATGTTAGCATTTCTCTTCACCTTCCCCATTATTTTTTAAATTTTAATAAGCTAAGATTCTGCATTAACTATGCAATTATCTTAAATACATAAATTGGGCAGAGATTCTTATGCTACATTACGATTATCTGCACCTATTTTGCTGCAGCAAACTTGTTCAATGGGGAAAAAAAGAGCTCCTCTAAAAACAACTATTTTCACCAGTATACAAATATTATGACAAAGCAATAATTGTGACAGAGCAGTTGAGTGTGCCTGTGAGAAATGGAAACCGTTAATATGTTTTTTTCTTTTAATTGTATAAAACTTTTCCATGAACTTTCCTTTCATTATCTTAGAAGAAGTGCCAAGGCATTTTAAGTATTTTTTTTCTTACAACAACATAAACGTGCATTCAATTTTGTAGCCAGGTTATAATATTAAAAACCAATTCATCTTATTTTTAAAGACCAACCAAATTCAGAAGTCTGCCCTGTTTTAAGAATAAGCATTTTTCTTAAAGTGTATTCAAAGTTTTTTGAGTTTGTTTCTTCTTTGAAAACATTACAAAGATTGCAAGGACTTCTGAAATGGAACAGCACCAAAGAGGACTTCTGAAGTAAAAAATTATAAAAGCAGAGATACTTGAAGTAGCGACTTAGACTCACTGCTGTTATAGAAATGAAATGTGGTGCTTTAGAAAACAAAAATAAAAGATAGGTGTAGTTACCAGTTACCTCATGATAGTCAGATTTAAGCAAAAATAAGATCAGAGAAACCAAATGAAAAAGCTACCAAACTGGGAATTACACCAAATTTTGTTTATCCTCCTAGCATTATCCTTTTAGATTGTACGCCACTTTCCATATCTTGATCACAGAATTTGAAATGATTTTTAAAAAGAAGTAAAAATTTATATCATTTTAATCAATCAGCTTTTAATATAGTGAGAATTTCTTACATGCATGAAAGTTTAGTATTCTCATTCACAGTTGTTTATATTATATGGAGCATTCTCTGACAATATGTTCTGAAAGAGAATGAATAATTGTAGCTTAAATTTTTCAGTGTTTCACTTATTTTTTGATAAAATGTTGGAGATTATAACACACCCTCTATGCTATAAATACAAGTCAAATTATTTTATCCTCCTACTAAAGGCCCAGGCATAGCCTTAATTTTGTTACAATTTCTTCACTCTGTATCTTTTTACACATTGAATTTGTAGATGAAATTAGGTTTGTTCTAATAATTCATTGTTTCAAACTATTAAAAATAATTTAGAAAGTCATTTTGTGTTTCAAAATAAACTAAAAATGGAATTATGTGCTTTATTATCCTTTTGACTGTGTACATGTGGACTACCAGAAAATTTTTTAGACTGGTTTTGGAGTGGGAGTTGGAGCCTTGGAAAAAAGGTGACATATGAGTGAATGTGAGACTTATGACTAGTAAGTCAAAGAAGCAGGAGTATACTGGGTAAGAAAATAGCAAGGCTTGAAATTGTATTAGTGCAGAGCAATTTCATAGAATATAAAGCAGTTTATGTGTGGTTATAATAAAGATTACGGTAGCTGGTCATGGTGGGAGTCAGGTAGTATAAGATTAGAAATGTAGGCTGTGGTCATGTTGACAAGGTCATGAATACTTGGGAATTTGAGTTGTATACTATAATCAACAGGAAGCATTAAAAAATATTTTTTAGCATGAGACAAACACCTCAACATCTGTGTCTAGAAATCTTATTTTCACAGTCATATGTTGCAAGAATTGCATAATGAGGAGTCTACTGGAAAGCAAATAATAATTTCAATAATCTGATCAGTATCGCTGGAAGAGAAAAGGAGGAGAAACATATGAAACATTGTTAAGATAATTTTGACGGGGCTTGACTATCCATTTATGTGAATGTTTAAAAACAAACATGACTGCAATTCTAGGGCTGTTGGCAAAAAAGATAACTTCATAGCATTACATACTGCACATGTTATGTTGATAATAGTTTAGCTGTCACATATGGTCTCCATATTTATGGAAGAAGGAGAAGAAAGAAACTGGACTATTCACAGGGAGTTTTATAGTTCTACCCTCCAAAAGACATGCAGCACTTCGAATACATTTCCTTGTCCAGGAAAAAAATCAATTAGTTCTATCTCATTGTAATAGGGCTTAGAAGTTTCCCCTTTGCATAGGAAGAAAAGGAGAACCAGATATAGGTGATAGTTAGTGAAGCTGGCTACAACTCACAGGTTTCCATGAATAAAGAAAAAAGACATACTGAAACATATGAGGAACCACGATATATTTAAGTTAAAATAAAGAATTATTTGAAAAGAATATCAAGCACACTTGATGAGGACTGCACTATGGGGATAGAAAGTCAAACTAGAGCATATGAATGCACATGTATGTGTACATTGCCACATAACTATATATAAAATGTGTACACATTTTATACAGTTAATTGCAGCATATGGAAATATACAATAGAAATATTTATAGAAATATATAACATTTAAAATTTGTAATAAGTGATATTAACAATGTTTCAATCATTGAATGCGAGGACCAAATACTAATTGTGTGGGTCTTCTTAAATTATTTTCTAGGAGCTCTATTTTTCTTGGAAGGTATGTTTTTTACTTGCATATACAGCCTTCTTTTCTTCTGGACATATGATTATATTATGTATTTTTTTGTGATGCATCTAGTAGTAGGTTAAACCATAATAAATGTCAATGTACTCGATTCATATTTAAAGAAAAAAAAACTTTAGATATCTATCTATCTATCTATATCTATGTCTATCTTTATATCTAGCTATCATTTAATTGTTTATTTATTAGCCAGTGGGGTGTGACTCACCCTTACTTACTTTGATATCTTAACTGAAAGATTGTCTGTTTATATTAATATGTGGTTTAGAACACTTTTTGCATATTATTAAAAGTAAAGTGAAATACAATATGTCAACTGTTTAAATAAAACAATTTTATTAGCTCATTTTTGAAAATGAAAAGATTATATGTGACTATTACAACGAGCACGCTAATTAAATTTTTTTATCTTTTTGTTTCTGCATGTTTAGTGATTATATGCATTAAAATCATAGAATAAAAAATTAATAATCAAAGATATACATAGTCACTGGATTTGTCAGCCAGTTTAATTCTAGCACTGTGTGAAGTTGTCAGTCTCTGATCATATGTACTACCATTGTTTATTTTCATTTTATTTCCTTAATTTAACATTTTAAGATCTTACTTCTATTTATTTTTTATTAGCAACAACATTTTCAATTTTTACTTATTTTTTACTCTTTTTATCTGAGAATTTAATTTTTCACATATTTGGTAAACTTCAGCTTTTTGTTACAACTGTATTATAACACACTTTTTGTGATACAGTTCTTTTTTTCCCAAGTAATTATTCTTTTTCATATTCTTAATGATATTTTTGAATACTAACAATAAAAGTTTTTCAAGACCAGCCTGGCCAACATGTTGAAACCCTATCTCTACTGAAAATACAAACATTAGCCTGGTGTGGTGGTGGACACCTGTAATCCCAGCTGCTCAGGAGGCTGAGACAGGAGGATTGCTTGAACCCGGGAGGCTGAGGATGCAATGGGCTGAGATTGTACCATTGCACTACATCTCTGGGTGAGAGAACAAAGACTCTGTCTTGTCTGGTTGTCCAACTTTTGGCCCATTTTTCCAACTTATGTGTATTTTATTTTCTGGTCTTTTACTGTTTTTTACACAATACCATTGTGTTCTGAAAATTATTCAAACATATGTATTAGAGATGGGGTCTGGCTTGGTGGCTCAGGCTGGAGTGCAGTGGTGCAAGCAATGCTCACTGCTAGCTAAAACTCCTGGACTCAAGTGAACTTCCTGCCCTAAACCCTGTAGTAGCTAGCTAATCATAGAGATGGGGTCTCACCACATTTTCCAGGCTGGCTTTAAAATTTATTTATTCTTTATTATTAGCTGAAGAATTTGAAAAAAAAAATTACTTATATGTCCTTTAACATATCATACATAAAACAGAAGTCTTAATTTTCCCACCATATGGAATACATTAAAATAATTGATACATTTAACATGTTTAGCACAATGCCTAACGGAAATTAAATGCTCCATGTATTTACTAACATCATCATCATTTATGTTTTCTCTGTTGTTTTTGTGCTTAAATCGTTTTTTGGCTCAGATAACTATTAAGTAATGACAAGAGAATTTTTACAATCATATGTCACTTTACAGCTTTGGCAAATTTTATGACTTTCTAGACTCATTGTCCTTTGGAAATAAGGCAATAAAAAGGATTGCTGTCATAATTTCAACTATAATTGCAGAAATAGAAGCTTTTTGTATGAATTTTCTAGAATCAATCTGTCATATATTTGTAAAACAAAAGAACATTAATCAACATTAATTATTTTCTTACGGAAATGTAATCTTTTAAAAACAACTAAAATACTTTTACTAATTATTTAAAAGAAGAAGTTGACATTCAAATGGTTTCATATAGTAATGTTATTTTAAAAGTACTACTTTCAAAAAACAGATTTCTACAAACATATGAAAGGAAATATTGCCATTACATAACTATTTGCCTATTTTAAAGTGTAAGTGTAGAAAATAAAATGCAGAAGTAATATTCAGACATAGAAAAAACTGATAATTTAAAGATTAAGAGAAAACAATTAGCAAGTTATAAGTCTGTATGACACTTATCAGGCTAGTCAAATAAAAACATAAGTCCATCCACAAAAGAAAATATAAGAATGAAACATCTTTGGTTTTTTGCATAGTATATGAACATTCTTTTTGTTAAGGAATATCTTATAATAATTTTTACTCTTTTCAAAAATTAAAACTTTATATCTTGATTTTCCTGCCTCTTACAATTTGATTCTGCATTTTCTACTACTTTATGGTTAATGGTGATGCGGACTGCTTTTTTCCCTATGTATCTGTTTCTCCCTCTATATAAAATTAGCTTACTATATAATATATGTTACTATATAAATTTTAGCTATACTATATAGAGCTTTATTTATATAGCTTTACTATATAAATTTTAGCTTACCATATGTTTGCAAACCCCTTTTGCTTCTTGATTTGGTCAAGTGACAAGATAGTGAATAATGGGATGAAAAGGAAATGTCATATATCAGTTTGAACAGACTTTCTTAAAATCTCTTTGGCATTCAAACCTTTCTCTCTGTTGCTTTGTTCCTTTCTCTACCATCTTAGTGATTTTGATTACATAATAAGGATGATTCTGCAGTAAGCTGAAAGAAGCCTGGATCCCAAAGGACTTCGAGAAACATAATGATAGTATATGCATAAAGGCATATACAAATGAGATAAATATTTTCTTTAAATCTATGTTATTTTACTTTACTGTCATAAACAGCTCCGGAGTGCAGTTCCCACCGAAACTGACACAGAAAGCGAGTGATCTCCACATTTCCAACCGAGGTACCAGGTTGATCTCAATGGGACTGGTTGGACAGTGGGTGTAGCCCAAGGAGGGCAAACCAAGGCAGGGTAGGGCATTGCCACATTGTAGTAATGCCAGAGAACCCCCTCTTACCCAACAGAGTCCATTGGGGACTTCTCCGGCAACTCAGGCACTCACTGGTTCAGACACTGCACTTCTCCTAGGTTCTGTGCAGCACACAGACCAGGAGATTCCTGCCCGGCAAACAGGCACTGCTGGTCTTCAGCACAAATCTGGGCAGCCAATTCAGCCGGAGCCATGGGTCTCCAGCACAAATCTAAGTGGCCACTTTGGTTGGTGCCTGGAGTGCCTGCAAGACGGAGCCACCCATACCCCTAAGAGAAGGTGGGCTGAAGGTGGGGCCAGATGATTTGGCTTAGCAGTTCCCACCCCCAAGGAGATCAGCAAACTGAATCCCACTGGCTTGTGATTTTTGCAGATAGTACAGCAGTTTGAGCTCAACCTGGAACGGTGAAGCTTGGAGAGGACAAGGGCATCCGCCATTACTGAGGCAGCCCACCATTACCAAGGCAGTCCACCACTACCAAAGCAGTTCTAACCTTACCTGTGTAAACAAAAACACAAGGAAGTTTACACAGCAGCTGAGCAGAGCCTGCAGCAACTCAGCTATGATTCTGGAGGAAGACTGTGACTAGAATCTCTCCTTGGGCAAGGCATTTCTGAAAAACCGCAGTAGCCCATCAGGGACTTATAAATAAAGCCCCACCTTCCAAGGACAGAACACCAGGAAAAGGGGCAATTGTGAGTTCCACTTCAGCAGACTTAAATGTCCCTGCCCAGCAGATCTGAAGAGAGCACGGGAGCTCTCAGCACAGCACTTGAGCTCTGATAAGGGACAGAATGCTTCCTAAAGAGGCTCCCTGACCCCTATATATCCAAAGAGACACCTCAAACAGGAGAGCTCCGGATGACATCTGGCAGGGACTCTACTGGAACAAAGCTCCCAGAGGAAGGAACAGGCAGCAATCCTTGCTATTCCGCAGCACCCATGGGTGATTCCTAGGCAAGCAGGGTCTGGAGTGGACTTACAACAGTCCTGCAGCAGAGGGGCCTGTTAGAAGGGAAACTGAACAACAGAAATAAATAGCTTCAACATCAACAGAAAGGACATCTACTCAGAGAACCCATCTGAAAGTCACTAACTTCAAAGACCAAAGGTAGATAAAATACATGAAGATAGGAAGAAACCAGTGCAAAAAGGACAAAATCACCAAAACCTAGAACACCTCTTCTCCTCCAAAGGATCACAACTCCTCACCAGCAAGGGAACAAAACTAGATGGAGAATGAGTTACACAAATTGACAGAAGCAGGCTTCAGAAAGTGGATAATAATAAACTTCTCTGAGCTAAAGGAACATCTTCTAACCCAATGCAAAGAAACTAAGAACCTTGAAAAAAAAGGTTAGATGAAATGCTAACAAGAATAACCAGCTTAGAGAAGAACGGAAATGACTTGATGGAGCTGAAAAACACAGCATGAGAAATTCACAAACCATACATAATTTTTAATAGCTGAATTCATCAAACAGAAGAAAGGATATCAGATATTGAAGATCAACTCAATGAAATAAAATGAGAAGGCACAATTAGAGAAAAAAGAATGAACAGAAATGAACAAAGCCTCCAAGAAATATGAGATTATGTGAGAAGACTTAATCTAAGTTTGATTAGTGTACCTGAATGTGACAGAGAGAATGAATCCAAGGTGGAAAACACTCTTCAGAAGACTATCCAGGAAAACTTCCCCAGCCTAGCAAGGCAGGCCAATATTCAAGTCCAGGAAATACAGAGAACACCACAAAGATATTCCTCAAGAAGAGCAACCCCAAGGCACATAATTGTCAGATTCACCACCATTGAAATGAAGGAGAAAATGCTAAGGGCAGTCAGAGAGAAAGCTTGGGTTACCCACAAAGGGAAGCCCATCAGACTCACAGAGGATCACTCGGCAGAAACCCTACAACCCAGGAGAGAGTGGAGGCCAATATTTATTTCAACTCAGAATATCATATACAGATAAACTAACCTTCATAAGTGAAGGAGAAATAAAATGCTTTATGGACAAGCAATTGCTGAGAGATTTTGTTACCACCAGGCCTGCCTTACGAGAGCTCCTAAAGGAAGCACTAAACATGGAAATGAAAAACCAGTACCGGCGACTGCAAAAACATACCAAATGTAAAGACAATCAACACAATGAAGAAATTGTGTCAACTAAAAAGCAAAACAACCAGCTAGTATCAAAATAGCAGAATCAAATTCACACATAACAATGTTAACCTTAAATGTTAATGGGCTAAATGCCCCAATCAAAAGACACAGACTGGCAAATTGGATAAAAAGTCAATATCCATTGGTGTGCTGTATTCAGAAGACCCATCTCCCATGCGAAAACATACACAGACTCAAAAAAAAAAAAAAAAGGGATGGAGGAAGATTTACCAAGCAAATGGAGAGCAAAACAAAAGCAGGGTTTGCAACTCTAGTCTCTAAAAAAATGGTCCGTAAACCAAGAAATATCAAAAGAGACAAAGAAGGACATTACATAATGGTAAAGGGATCAATGCAGCAAGAAGAGATAACTATCCTAATATGTACCTAATACAGGGGCACCCAGATACATAAAGCAAGTTCTTAACGGCCTACAAGGAGACTTAGACTTTCACACAATAATACTGGGAAACATTAACACTCCAATGTCACTATTACACAGATCAAAGAAACAGAAAATTAAAAAGGATATCCAGGACTTGAACTGAGATCCAGACCAAGCAGACCTAATAAACATCTACAGAACTCTCCCCCACCCCATATCCACAGAATACACATTCTTCTAAGCACCGCATCATACATACTCTAAAACTGACCACACAATTGGAAGTAAATCAATCATCAGCAAATGCAAAAGAACAGAAATCATAGCAACCAGTCTCTCAGAACACAGTATAGTCAAATTAGAACTCAGAATTCAGAAACTCACTCAAAACCACACAACAGGATTGTCTTGGCCGTGCAAGCTGTTTTTTGGTTTCTTACGAAATTTAAGGTTGTTTATTCAATTCTGTGAAGAAGGTCATAGGTAGCTTGTTGGGGATAGCACTGAATCTATAAATTACCTAGGGCAGTATGGCCATCTTCATGATATGGATTCTTTCTAACCATGAGCATGGAATGTTTTTCCTTTTGTTTGTGTCGTATCTTATTTCCTTGAGCAGTGGTTTGTAGTTCTCCTTGAAGAGGTCCTTTACATCCTTCGTTAGCTGTATTCCTAGGTATTTTATTCTCTTTGTAGCAGGTTGTTCAGCTTCCATGTTGTTGTGTGGTTTTGAGTGCATGTCTCCTCCCTACCTCTTTTCTGCTGTAACACGGCCTTTAAGACACAAGTGGTTCAGACTGTACAGTTATAAATCAAGGAAGGGCGCAAGAATTGCATCAGACATTTTCAGAGTGAGAAATAAACCTCTATTGGTTTATGCTATTGTGATAGGTCTGGATAGAGGATGACTCTTCCTAAGTGGTTTAAATGCATTTGCTTCATTTTTTTTACTTTCTTGAGGTCCGTATGTAAGTCTTTTATATAAGAAATTATTGAATCCCAAAAGAAAGTCTTAAATGTTTTTGACAAAGTGCTTTAACACTATAGACAGACTCAACATATATTGGAACTGCAGGCAACAAGAGGAAGCAGCCCTTTACACAGGGTGTTTTCTGGTGGCAAATTTCTATAGGATGTGACCCCATGAGGAAATACACTCAGAGAAAAGAAAGAAGAGGGAAAATAGAAAAAAAGTAAAAAATGTATTAGATCAGTAGTGGTAAATTGCAACAATGACAATATTTTTAGACTTGGTAGTTTGTAATAAAATCAATTAAACTGTATCTGTAATCTAAATGCACATTGATTTTGTAACCTGAGACTTTGCCGAAGCTGCTTATCAGTTTTAGGAGATTTTAGGCTGAGATGATGGGGTCTTCTAAATATACAATCATGTCGTCTGCAAATAGAGACAATTTGACTTCCTCCTTTCCCAAGTGAATATCCTTTATTTCTTTTTCTTGCCTGATTGCTCTGGCTAGAACTTCCAGTACTATATTGAATAGGAGTGGTTAGAGAGGGCATTCTTGCCTAGTGCCAAATTTCAAAGGGAATGCTTCCAGTTTTTGCCCATTCAGTATGATATTCTGTAGGTTTGTTGTAAATAGCTTTTATTATTTTGAGATGTGTTCCATTGATACCTAGTTTATTGAGAGTTTTTAGCATAAAGGGCTATTGAATTTTGTCAAAGGCCTTCTCTGCATCTATTGAGATGTGTGTTTTTTGTCTTTGGTTCTGTTTATGTGATGGATAAAGTTAAATTCCTCATATCACAAATTTGCTTAGGTTTATTCCTCTAGGAATACACTAAGATAAGTTTTGGGTACTAAGTATGCATAAGCTACCTCTATAAATTATAGAGATACTTTAAATATTACTAAGTAGTTGTTGTTCCAGTCCAGGAGTTTTTAACGTGGTGCAATTGTGCTACCACTTGTATTTCTAGCACCAGTCAAGGTGTATGTAGTCTAACAGAAAGAGGAAAATTTTAGACATATTTCCATTAATACATTTTTAACTGAGAATAAATGCTAGTATGTATGGAAATTACTTGAGATAATAAAAAATATGGCTTTACTCTTTCTGAATATTCATAATAAAGAATTTAAATGTTAGACTCCTTGAATATTATCCATGTTGTAATTGTGTTTGCACTGCCTCTGAAACGTGGATAGGCTGTTTTACATACTGTAAGATCCACATGAACAGGGATCACATCTACAATATAGTCTCAACATTTTAACTTCAAGATCTGAACAAGGTCTCCTACATAGAATATTCTCAAATTTTCTTGAATGATTGAACGAATAAATGAGTGAATAAGTTAAAACGATATTCAACTTAAAAGAAACTGAATTTGTAAAGAAAGTAATACTTCTACACCTATTAGAAAATATAGAATTAATTAAAGATGTAATTTCCTGTGAAAATTATTGAAACACAAACAATTTCAAATGCCCAAAACATGTTTTTCTTATTTGAATAAAATTTTATAAAATCAGAATTAAGGAACAGCAATAGGCAAGGTGACCGGATCTTTGATTTTATTTTTTAGGGACTCCAACTATGATTACAGTACGTTTTCTATGCTGGAATCATTTGACATTTTAAATGATTTTGAAGCATCTCCTTAATTTTGCCTTATTTTCTTTCTTTTTCTTAATTTTATCCTCTCTGACTCTTATTGTGCTTTGTCTGGTGTCTATTTGCTCTGTGTGCCTTTTAATCTAGTGCTCATTTATAAGGTCTCCTATTTCCTATGTGTGGCACCCCTACTTGTTTGGCTGTGTCCTTGAATTTATATGTGTGTTTTACCAATAAAACATATGTAAATATAAAATGGAGCTTATTAAGGTTGTTGGTTTTCATTTCATCATGAAATTTGGGTTAAATATTCTTCCACTTATGCCCTTTGCTTGGTGTTTTCTTTGTTTCTGCTCCTTAAAGAGTCACTTTCATGTATGTTATCCTTTTCTGAAAAGTGGTCCAGCATTGCTTTCTAGCCTTTCATGTATGTTATCCTTTTCTGAAAAGTGGTCCAGCATTGCTTTCTAGCCTCTTTAACTCAAGAACTCCCACCACTGTAGCTACTCTGATGCATGCATACATGTAGTTATAGACATATACAAACATATGTGTATATACATTCACACACGCAATGTACCTCTACCTGGCCATACCTCTTACGCCTGTAGAAATCTAACCTCGTTCTAAATGACTTACCTCATATGGCCTGAACTATATCTTTGTTTTCCTAGCTCCTACCAATTTCTAGCCTCTAAAATGATCCTCTCACTTTTGGAAAGTGCATTTTACCAATATTCTTGAGTTTAACCACTTCTGGGCACTCTGCAGTACCTTATATCCCTTCTTTCTCAATTTCCCCAAGGGCTTGCATGTAATTTAATTGTATATCTGATCAAAGTAATTTTCACTATAGGTTGTGACTTCTGGAAAGGTCTATTTCCTGGGTATTTTAGTTACCTACCTCTAATTATTTAATCAGTTTTAATCAGATTTAATCAGTTACCTATATCTAATCATAACTCTAAATCACCATTCTCTATTCTTCCTATTAGAATTTTCTACAGTGTCTGCATATAAAATTCTGCTATTTTAAGCTACTGCTGTTCTTAAACACCAGCTATTTGCAGTTTGCATTAGTCAGGGTTCTCCAGAGGGACAGAACCAATAGGATATGTGTATATGCAAGTTGGAAAAAGAGAGAAGCCAGTAGCATGGCACAGTCCAAGCCCAAAAGCCTCAAAATTAGGGAAACCAACAGTGCAGCCAATCTGAAGCCAAAGGCCTAAGGGCCCCCAGGAGGCTCCTGAAGAAAGTCCCAGAGTCCAAAGGCCAAATAACATGAGAAGGAGGACAGCAAGCAAACACTCAGCATGAAACAAGAGAGAGAGAGCCAGAAGACTCAGCAAGCCAGGTTCTTCCTCCTGCTTTGTTCTAGTACACTGATAGCCTATTGAATGGTGCCAAACAATATAGAGGATGGGTCTTCCTCTCCCATTCTTCTGACTCAAATATCAGTCTCCTCTGTCAACACCCTCACCGACACATTCAGAAACAGTGCTTCACAACTCATCAAGGCATCCCTCAAACCAGTCAAATCGACATCTAATATTAACTATCACAAGTCCACCCCTTGTCAGTTTGGCACCATACTCATTTTCTTAAATCACATAATTTCCAAATAAAGACAATAACAAGGTCATAATTCTGCTTAAGATAATAAAACTCTAAAAAAAAAATGAAAAAAATAAAAAAAGAAAAAGGAAAAAGTAAAATAAAAACATAGAAAAAATAAAAAGAAGATAAAACTACCTTCATAGAACCAAAAACACACTAGCCTAAATATAATTACACAAAATTAACAATAATTAAATTCTGATTTGAAGTCAATAATTTTTTTACATAATAAAAATAAAAGGTAATAAAATGATATTTGCTTAATACAGATGTGTATATGCACAAATTTATTCTTAACAAAATAAGGGGAAAATACTCATAAAAATTACAGTCCTCATTTCTGTAATTAGCCACATGGTTGCAGCTGGTATTTGATAACCACCTTCTTCTACTATCCATTCTATATTTCCTTTGCCTTTAGTAACCACCTCTTGGCAAAAGCATTACATGTGGGAAAAACCTATCTATATCGAAAGGAAGTGTTTATTCAGTAAGATAAACTGCTGCCCCTTCCATAATGGAAGTGGTCCAATGTAATCAACGTGCCACCAGGTAGCTGGTTGATCACCCTGAGGAATGGTGCTGTATCTGTGTCTCAGTGTTGGTCTCTGCTGCTGGCAGATTGGGCACTCAGCAGTGGCTGTAGCCAGGCCAGCCTTAGTGAGTAGATCTTCATGTTGCTAAGCCCATGCATAAATTCTACCATGCCATTTTGCTCATGAGCCCATTGAGCAATGATAGATGTGACTGAAGAGGCTGAATGGTGTCTACAGGATGAGTTATCCTATACATTTGATTGCTAAAATCCTCTGCTGAGGTCACCCTTTAGTGAACATTCATATGAGACACAAATATCTTTGTTATTTTTGACTACTCACAGAGGTTCATTCACATTCCTCTTCCCCAAATTTCTTTATTACCAATTTTTCAATCATGCTCTTTCTAAGTCCCTGAACATTCAGCCAAACTGTTGGCTATAGCTCAAGAACCAGTAGATAATCATACCTCTGGCCTTTTCTCCTTCCAATCGAAGTGCATAACAAGGTGCAGTGCTGGATGTTTTACCCTCTGGGAAGATTTTTCTTCACCACTGTCCTCCAAGAATGTCCCAGAAAGGATCTGTAGTGCTACAGCTATCCACTTTCAGGCAGTGCCTACATGTAATGCAGAACCATCTGTAAAACAGACCCTAGTCTTCTCTTCCTTTGTCAACTGATAATAGGGAACTCCCAATGAGCCATAGGTGCAGGGCGAAAAGGCAGGGTAGCAGGGATGAGGAGCATGGGCATTTGGGCTACTTCCTATGTAAGAAGTAGAAGAATTTGTACCTTCGGCACCTCCTCAAGCCTGATCACATATGTGGTTCCATTTAAAGATGGAATGTTTCTGCGCATGCCCTGTTTTATGGCTAGCTGAGTCAGAAAGCACCCAGTTCATAAAAGGCAGTTTACATTGCCTGGTAACTTGGTAACTCATAGGCAAATGTTCATTTTCTGCTATAGCCAGTAGCAGGCCAACAGCTGTCTTTCCAAAGGAGAACAGTTATCTGCAGAAGTTGGTAGGGGCTTGCTTCAAAATCCTGAAGGCCTCCACTGTGATTCATCTATGGGGATCTGCCAAAGGCTACAAATAGCATCCCTATCTGCCACTGGCACATCAAGTACTACCGGATATGCTGAGTTACGTGGCCGAAGAGGCACAGCAGCTTGCACAGCAGCCTAGACCTGTTGCAGGGTCTTCCCGAACTGCACTCACAACTAGTAGCTTTTTGAACCACTCAATAAATATGCCAGAGCAACACACACAGATGAGGAATATACTGTCTCCAAAATCCAAATGAACCCACTAGGCATTGTGCTTCTTCCCATCTCCTGACACATCAATGTCTCAACAATAAGTCCAGCATGGTTTGCTACTTCTTGCTTACTAGGTCCAATCAGCATAATGCCACCAATGTAATGGACCAGTGTGGTATCTTACAGAAGGAAAAAGCGATAAAAATTTCTGTGAACAAGACTATGACTTAGAGCTACAGAGTTGATATACCCCTAAGATAGAAGAGTAAAGGTGTATTCCTGGCCATGACAGCTGAAGGCAAATTGCTTCTGGTGGTCCTATGGACAGGGATGGAGAAAAAGACATCTAACTAATATATGTTGTGGCTCAAGTCACAATTCTGCTCTATTCTTCCCAATATAATTATCTCTAGTGGCTGCATATATACTATGTTACTTTAAGCTACTGCTGTTCTTAAATAGCAGCTATTTGGGGTTCACCATGGTTTGACTTTTTAAATTTTATATTCAATTTTTTGTTTCACTAAAAATTATATAGTTACTTCTCATATTTTTGTTTTATCTGAGTGGATTCTAGGAGATAGTGAGATTCTAAGCTAAGGTAAACTCTCATATTTCTATTGGAATTCCAAGGTAAAAATAAATTGAAACAAAATATTCCATTTTTTATAGTCATACTTCTTATGTACAAGATCATGAAGGAATAAATATAACATGTATGCATATAAGAAAAGTTGCTAAAACATGCGTTGAACTTGTCTGTAGTTTAAAAAATCAATAGTATAAAAAAGAGCAAAAAATTATATAACATTTTCTATGTTAGAAAGAATTATACCCATAATAGTAATAGGAATTATCCATAAATATAAAAGGATATAAAGAAAGTATATGTAATTATCTCATCTCTTTTAATGTATAAAAATGTTGCACACATAATCAAACCTATTTATTCAAATAAAAACAGATCAGTTGTCACTCTTTCTTATTCATCTTTTTTCCTGTAATTTGTATAGTGGTTTGTTTTTCACCCTTGTTTTTAATGTCATTTTGCAAAACTTTCTCCCTTTTTTCCTTTTTTCTGTGCCTTACACTATAATCTTTGTCTTTCTCCCTGTCAATCATGTTTTGGAAGGCTATTTAGTTTCCCTTAGGGAAATGTTATTTTGATGAGAAAGATCTGCTTTCCACAGAGTAGAGCCATAATCCTAGAGTTTCCAGAAAATTATATAAAATAAATTGTTCAGATACTACTAAAAAAAAGTGTTTTTATTGTTTTTAATTTAACCACATTCAGCTATGTGAAAAGCTCAAAGCATATATATATACTAGATCCATGTAGATGGGTATGTAGTATTTTGGACTGCAAAAAAAAAAAAATGGTCGGGGAGTAATGAAATAGAACATTACTATCACTTGTCAACATTATCACAGGTAGGACATAATATAAAATGGGGGTTGAAAATGATATAGGGAAGTTGGAACAAACTATCCATATCCTACTGATTTTATTTTTTTAATCAGCAAACTTTAGGATATATTACTAAATTCCAGTAAAAAGATCCAGTTCCCAGAGGTTCATAAACATTAAAAATTTAAAGAAACCACATTTGCATCAAGTGAGCTGGAAGTAAATAAAATGAGTATATATTACACTTTTACATATATTACAGAAAAGAAATTTGGGAGTTTGGATTTGAAATTAGAATTTATTTTACTTTAAATAATATGTAAAGCAGGGAAAAATAAGGGAGAAAAATTAAGTGCAAATTACTTGAACTGCAATTTGTAACATGATCTTGAAATGTGTATTTTAAAGTAGTTTGAAAAACAGATGGCATTAAAAGCCAATTTCACTAAAATACACTTTTCTGCTCTCAAACTTTGTTTCAAAGAGGAGTTTATCCTATGCATTAATTATTCTGCAATTCTTACATTTTAGCTCTCTACATTTTAACAGGATCCAAGAAAGAGTCTTTTCTATTTCCAAACTAGTACTCAGGAATGATATCCCTACTTCCCCAGAGGCTGCAAACAACCAAATGCTAACGCAAAATCTATTCTGTTCTTCTTAAAAAATAAAAGTTAATCTTATAGAAAAAAGAAAATAATTCTGGATTAATTGAAAGGCTTTATTCAACTCTATTTTATCCTTATAAAATATTTAAAGAAAATGATTCCTTTCATTAGTTGGTAACTGGCATTGACCGATGAAATGTAATCTTTAGCAATTCATATATATTTTGAAGAAAAGCAAACTCATTCTACATTGAAGGTATAAAATGACTGAAAATCCATTTAAAAAGCTAGGAACTTTCAAGACTATTTCTTAATTCATATATTAATTCATTTATTCATTTTTACACACACACACACACAGACATGCACACACACCAAGTACTACTTTAGTCACTAGGAAAGAGGCAAGATTTTAAAGGGCTACAAAACTGTAATTTCACCATAGTTACTGTTTTAAACAGTGTTTTATACACATATTTAATTTGTATGCTAACTTAAGCTACTGGATCAATGTACAATATACGTCACTAACAGTTTGTTATTATCTTAATGAGATATGCTTAGAGAAAAAATACATTAATTTTAATGTATACTAATATTAAAACATTTAAAAAGTAGTACATAAATTATGATTTAATTTTAATTACTTATATTACTCTCCTATCACACTTTTAGTATTATGCACTGGACTGCATTTTCCTTACACTAGATATTATGAATTTAAATTGTTTATCATTTTTGCAATTTAAATGGCATTATTTAATGATGAATAAAATGTATGTAGATAATGAGAAAAGAAGAATGTTGAATTCTAGGCAACTATCAATGTAAAACTGCCTAATATACAACAAATCTCAGCTTATTACTCTCCTGGACAGAAATGCTGGATTTATTAACTACATGAAAAATGTACCCTCCATAGAATATGATTTAAAAATTATTCTGATTTTATTAACAAAAATGCTTATCTTAACATTTTTTACATACTGTTTTAACTTATAAATATTACTGCATTTAAAGTTCAATAGTGAACACTATGAAGAAGTAATGTTACTTTCTCATATTTACAAATGGGGAAAGTGAAGTACAGAAAGCCTTTGCTGACTTCTAATTTTTTGCTGCTTATAGCCTATTTGCATTATGGATTCCAGTAATATTTAAGCATCTGTAACAAACGAAATATTTCACATCTGTAGCACTGAACTTGATACTTCCACTATCTGAATTATGCAGACCCTACTTGTCTGAAGTAAAAGTTAATTCTTATCTTAAAATCTCATATTAATATTGAAACCTCCCTAGAAGTTTACATGACCTCTCCACACAAATTCAGGAATCTTCCATTGCACATTATTTAAATGAAAATCATAGAAAGAATTGAAAATGAATATGGTTTTAATTTCTCTCTTTACTATATAACCTCTTTGTTTAGTACAAGCAGTAGAAAGTTCCCATTTGGGGCCAATACATTTATGACATTTAGCTAATCCAGAGTAGAATAAAGACTACCGGGAATGTAAACAGCATTAAGTATCACATAGCACCTGTCAGATTTTTTTCTATTCACACTTAGGAACAGGGATTTCTGATTTCCTCTGGAGAAGATTCACCATAAGTAAATTGTGTTTCCCTTTACCTGTTTTATTTGCAGCCAGATTCTGAACTATTAGTCCTTTAAATAGGGTGTAGTGGTAAGAGTTATTTATTTCCTCCTTAAAAGTCCTTTTTCATTCATTTATTTTACCACCCAGATTGTCACCCAGTTTCTTCTTATGGACTATCTACTCCACTGATGGAAAGTTTTATTTATAAAAGTTGTATCAGCCCAAATGTTCATCAACTGATTAGTAAACATATTGTTATGTATCTATGTGATGAAATTGTTTTCTGCAACAAATTCAAATGAACTATACATGCGAGCAACAACATTTGCTAATCTCAACATAGGGATGCTAAATGAATGAGTATAAAAGCAAGAAGTCTCAATACTGAATTATTCCATTGAATTCCATTCATTGAAAGACAAATTTACATAAATACTTCCAAAAAGTTTCTGTTAGGAGCTTGGTGTGAGTTAATAGTTTTAAAATGCAAGTTTTGAAACAGTGATGGTGATGGTTACATGATCATGTACCTCATCAAAAATCAGTGTATACTACAGACACAAAGTATGCAATTTATGACTCCATAGAACTGATTTCAAAGAGGAGTATGAGGGACCAGGTGCAGTGGCTCACACCCATAATCCCAGCACAGCACTTCAGGAAGCTGAGGCAGGAGGATCACTTGAGGTCAGAAATTTGAAACCACTCTTGCTAACATGGTGAATCCCCTTCTCTACTAAAAAAAAAAAAAAAAAAAGCAAAAAAATTAGATGGGTATGGTGGTGGACAGTTACTCAGGAGTCTAAAGCAGGAGAATTGCTTGAACCTTGGAAGTGGAGTTTGCAGTGAGCCAAGGTTGCACCATTGCACTCTGGCCTAGGCTACAGAGCAAGACTCCATCTCAAAAATAAATAAATAAATAAATAAATAAATAAATAAATAAATAAATAGTTGGGGAAAGCAGCAAAAGAGAAAAAAAACTTACAGAGTGCCTATATAAATTGGTTATGAGTAAAACATAAACAAGGAAGAACAAACTGTGGAAGGCCGCAGGAGGCCTCTGAGGAGGAAGCCTCTTCATGCCTCATGTTCTGGTGCAGGGTGACCTTGGCTCTGTTACCATAAACATCTGTTACCATAAACTTTGTGCTCAAGGATGTAAAACCCCTTTGTAGCACTATGATGTAGCCAGACTTGTAGGCTCCTTTTAAGGCCTACATTCCATCAGCTGTACATAGATAATAAGCTAAAGATAACCACATGTTCTTGTTTTGTGAAACTCCCTAATCACCACTGTTATCGATCCTTAGGATGATACACCATTTCCTGCTCGCTGATTCACTTCCAGCTCACTGATTCACTCCAACATCACTCCACCCCCACCCTGTACATCAAGGTGTTTGTAACCAATAAATAGAGCGGATGATCAGAGCTTGGGGCCTTCATTGCCTTTTTCAGAGTAATAAAGTGATGGCCCCCTTGTCCCACTGTCTCTCTTAACCTTTTCATCATTCCTTTATCACCACCGAACTCAGGGTACCCATGGGTGATGTAGGGCTGGCTCCCTACATTCTGGTGCCCAATGTGGGGCTCACAGATCCCCACATTCTGGCAACCAATGTGTGGGGCTCATGGATTCCCTACAATAAACAAATAAATATAAAAAAGTATCAACCCTCAACATTTACAAGCAAATGAGTAAAACATAATTTATGCCAAACTATTATAAATGTTTCAGATATATGAGGTGGATTAAACAATTTTGTAGGCAAGTGGATATATATTTCTGTTTGTCAAGGGAGGTATATTTGCAATTTAAAATTCTATGAACGGGAAAGTCATCTCTGAAAGTATAATTTACAAATATTATAGACAGCTAAGTAAACAAAAGAGGTTTAATCAACTCGTAGTTACACACAGCTGTGGAAGACTCAGGAAACTTACAATCATGGCAGACAAAAAAGTAAGCATGTCTTACGTGGTGGTGGGTGAGAGAGGGCAAAATGTCCAGGGGGAACTGCCATTTATAAAACCATTGGATCTCATGAGAACTCCCTCACTATCACAAGAATTGCATGGGGGAAAATACCCATCTGATCCAATCACCTCCCACCAAGTCCCTCTCTCAACACTTGGGAATTATAATTTAAAATGAGATTTGGGTGGGGATACAAAGTGTAACCATTATCAGTGACTAAACACAGCCATAAAGAATTTCTCCTACCAAGAGAGAGCAAATCATCTAGTAGACTAGTGTACTCTGAACATATCTTCAGAATAAAAGGCATTAATAATAGACAGAGGCAAATGTAGAACTCAGGCTAAAAGTTGGGGTAACTGGGAACCCGACAATCTTCTGCCAACTAAGAAGACTCATTTGTTGCTCTGAGTGGCTCCTAGGAAAGAAGTAAGTAAAATAGTCATGGAGTGACCCACTCTTGGCATGATGGATCTCTAGGATTCCAGTTGCAGAAGAGCCCTACCAACCCCATGGACAGCTGAGCTGGCAGAAATAACTGTTTGCAGTTATTTCAGTTCAGAGAGTTGGCAGAGACAGAACACCAGCTTGTGTGGATCCCAAAGTGTTTACCATGGAAATGGTTGTGGTGAAACATAGCCATGAACTTACATCCTCCAAGGCTTGCCATATTTCTCTAGGTCACTCTAAACTTTGTTGCCTGAAGGATGAGGAAAGAGCAGGTCTATTGCCTGTAGGATACAGTCAATCTGATCTGAGTGCCCTTCTGTCTGCCAGCATCTCTCAAGGATGTTTCAGAATACACAAACCAGTAAATATAATACATTGCATAAATAGAGTTGAAAACAAAAACCATATGATCATCTCAATAAATTCAAAAAGACCACTCAATTAAATTCAGTATCCCTTCATAATAAAAATACTCAACAAGCTAGTCATAGAAAATCTGATATTTATATGTATATATGTATATACACATATACACATACACTAACAGACACACACAATAAAATACTACTTAGCCCAAAAAGTAATAAAATCATGTCATTTTTCAGCAATATGATTGGAACTGCAGGGCACTATCCTAAGTGAAATAACTCCAAAACAGAAAGTCAAATATTGCATGTCCTCACTTTTAAGTTGGAGGTAAACAATGAGTATACATGGACATAGAGATTTCAATAATAGACATTAGAGACTACAAAAGGTATTAGAGTGGGAGGGAGTGGAGTGGGAGCTTGTGGAAAAAATAACCTTTAGAACAAATAGACCTAACAGACATTTAGAGAACAATCTACCCAACATGTGTGGAATATATATTCTTTCATCAGGCCTTGGAACATTCTTCAAGGTAGAGCATATGTTAAGCCATAAAGCAAGTCTTAATAAATTTTAAAAAATAAAAATTATATCAAGTATCTTCTCAGACCACATTGGAAAAAAATGGGAAATTAATTCCAAAAGGAACTTTCAAAACTATCCAAATACATGGAAATTAAGCATTCTCCTCCTGAATGATCTTTGGGTCAATTAATAAATTAAAAAAGAAATTTAAACATAAATATTTAAGACAATTAAAAAGGTAGAACAATATACCAAAACTTGTGGTATACAGAGGGAAGTTTATACTGTTAAGTACCTATATAAGAAATAGATTAGAAATTAACAACCTAATGTTGCACCTCAAGAAACTTGAAAAGAAGAAATTACCTAATGGGAAAATAAGAACAAAGCTAGCAAAAGAGAAACAACAAATATCAGAGTAGACTTAAACAAAATTGTGACAAAATAAAAAAAGATATGAAGAATGGATGAAATGAACAATGGGTTTTTGAAAACATAAATAAAAATGATAGACCACGAGCGAGAATAACTAAGAAGAGAGAAGACTCAAATAAGCAAAATAAGAAATGAAAAGAGAGACATTTCAAATTATGCCACAAAAATACAAAAGATTATAAGAGACTACTATGAGCATCTCCACACTTATAAATTTAAAAAGCTTGAGGAAATGTATAAATTCCTGGAAACATAGAAGCTCCCAAGATTCAACCAAGAAAAAATCAAAATCTTGAACAGACAATAATGAGAAGTGATACTGAATAAGAAATAAAAAATATCTTAACAAAAATAAGCCAAGGACTGGATGAACTCACAGCATAATTCTACCAAACATACAAAGAAGAGATAATATCAATCCTGTTGAAACTATGCAACACAAATCAAGGAGGAGGAAATTCATCCTGACTCACTCTAAAATGCTAGCATCACCCTGATACAAAAGCCAGGCAAAAATGAAACAAAAAGAGAAAATTACAAATAAATATTCCTGATTAACAAAGATTCAAAATTCCTGCTGTCTCGGGTCTTGGGAATAGCAGAGGTGAAAGAAATTCTAGATATAAATATACTTACCCAGTTCAAATCTATGTTGTTCAATGGTGAACTATATATTTATACTTACTGATCAAGGATCTATTCTTACTACTGTTGATTTAGTAAATATGAACAAATTTTAACAAGACATGTTTGTTCTGTTTCTCTGTAGATAAAGAACCATCGATGGTCTTTCACATATTCTGATTTGCATATTTATTCTGTCTGCCTATTACTTTTGGTCATCTGTGTTTGTTCTTTATACACTAGAATGAAGATTTCATGATCACGAGGACATTAACATATTTTTCATAATTCTAACTCTAAAATGTAATTAACAATTAACTCAGTAACTTTACACACACACACACACACACACACACACACACACACACACACACACACATATCCTCCACGTATACTGTAAGTTTAAATATTTGCAGGTAGGGTGTGGTGGCTCACTTCTGTAATCCTAGCACTTTGAGAGGCCGAGGCAGGCAGATCAATTGAGGTTGGGAGTTGGAGACCAGCCTGACCAACATGGAGAAACGCTGTCTCTACTAAAAAAAAAAATTAGCTGGTTGTGGTGGCACAAGCCTGTAATCCCAGCTACTCAGGAGGATGAGGCAGGAGAATCGCTTGAACACAGGAGGCGGAGGTTGTAGTGAGCCGAGACTGTGCCGTTGCACTCCAGCTTGAGCAACAAGAGTGAAACTGTCTCGAAAAAATCAAAAAAAGAAAAAAAGAAAAAGAAATATTTGCATTCCACATTCTTTGTTAATGCTTTGCAAAAGGATGTCATTATTTTATTATAAAATTTATCTTTCTAGAGGAATTGGCTAATAGCTCATGCCTTTATAACAGTAACATCAGTATACATAGCGGATACTCATTTTCAAATTTACAAAGAATTTTTCATTTCTTATTTGATTCTTATAACAGTCCAATATAAAGAAGTGTAAAAATAGTGTTTAAAAAAATTTAAGGCTCTAAAAGAAGTCACATTTTTATTTCAAATCCTGTTCTATAATTTATTAGTGTGTGACCTTTGTTTAATCTTTCAACTCTGCACCTCAGCTATTCCAACTGTAAAAAGAAAAAAAGTTTTTATTTCACAGACTTAATGTTTGAGTAATAAATGAATGGATATGTATAACACAATGCCTAGCTAACAGTAAATTTTTTTAAAAAAAGAGCAGTCAGAGGATTGCTAATTTACTTTTATAGGTTTAAAAAAAGTTTCAGACAATTTAAGTGACTTTAAAACTAACACAAGTTTAAGACCACATAATGGAATTAAATTATAAAAATATTTATTAGATTTTTTTCTATGAAAATATATTCCAGAGAAAAAACTACAGTTGACCCTTGAACAATACAGGGTTAAGGAATGCCAACCCTGACACACTCTAATCTCTGCATATAACATTTAACTCCCCAATACTTAACTACTAATAGCCTATTGTTGACCAGAAGACTTACCGATAATATAAATAGAAAATTAATACATATTTTGTATATGTTTTTAAACTACATTCTTACAATAAAGTAATCTAGAGAAAAGAAAATGCTATTAAAAATCATATGGAAGATAAAATACATTTACTATTGATTAAATAGATGTGGATTATCATAAAGATCTTCATCTCTCTTCATATTCAGTAGGCTGAGAAGAAGGAAGAGGAGGGGCTGTTTCTGCTGTCTCAGATTTTGAGGATAGCAGAGGTAGAAGGACCTCTCTATATAAATATACTTGCCCAGTTCAAATCTATGTTGTTCAATAACCAACTGTATATATATATATACACATATATATATACACATATATATATACACACACATATATATATACATATATATAACATAAAAGCAATGAAGATAAAGGGTTGTAATTCTCAAAAATTTTATAGTCTGTACATTCACTGGGTCAGAAATCCAGCAAGTACATTTTCAAACTCAGCTTTCTTTAAAACACAACAAATACAATACTATAAAAGTGACATTATAAGCATGTTTAAAACTCCAATATATAGGAAAAGTTTGGGGTCAAAACTTATTTTATCTAGGACTGTATTATCTATATACATGGATCTTTTAAAATGTATATATATATGGTTCAAGGATCAGATACTGTGTTTGGAGATATATTATTCTAAAATCAAAAATTTAATATAATTCTTTCACAAGTATGCCAAGCCTGACTTTTGTTACAGTTAGTGGGTAGGGTCATAGGAACTACAGTGCACCATTATCTTATGTTTAAATTGAGTTATCCAGATTATTGCATTTTGGTGGTAATGTGACATTTTCAAAATTAAGTTCACTTTGGTTTTACTTTTATAAAGAAGTAAGATATAAAAAAGTAAAAAAACTGTGGTTTAATCTGCATGCCAGATGAATCCATAAGCTAAAATGAGATAAGGGTAAGTTTTCATTATCTTTCATGTTTTATTACATACAGAATAAGCATACTTCCTAATACTCGTGATTTCTCCCCTGTTCATCTCAGAAAATTTTAAATCCTTCTGTGACTTAAATAAAGATTAATTACTATAAAAACTCTTTTTTTAAATCTTATGTTGGCAAATATCTGTTTCAGATCTAAGAATTAGGTTCTCATCAGTTTAAATCCATAGCTGTAAGTCTCTACATCTCTATATAAAAACACAATATTCTCCATCTCCTTCAACACTCTTACTCCAAAAATTATTATCATTTGGATGGGCTCAACAGATATACCAGCAATAATTTATATTTTACTTGTAGCATCTTCCCTATCTTGACATTCCTCAGTATTTTTTTTTTCTTATCTATACATTATCTCCTCTGTAGTGGAGACACCAACGATTAATCTTATGCACAGGAAACAGAAGTTCATATGTGTGCCTTCTCTTGTCCTCATTCCTTATTCCATGAAATTACCTATTTCTAGCTATATTTAGACATAGTAAAGGCTTCACATAAGAATTCTAATAATTTATAAAAACCAAGTAATCAAGATATATGTTATAACTGATACGACACAACTGCTCCAATATTATAGAATGAGGAATAAACCGAAAGGATTAAGTCATCTGGAAAACTTTTTACAGAGCAAGTTTAGAACATTAAACTTTCCAAAAAAAATCTATTTTGTAATGGGTTGAAAATAAATAGAAGTAGGCAGTGGTAAACTACCAGGTCATTATTATTCTAGTTCTGGCCATAGTCTCCTAAGGTATTACCAAACATCTTTGTATACAGTAATCGCAGGACTTTTTGTTAGTACAACTAAAGATGGGGTCCTTGCCTGTCCCACAGCCACAAAAATTTAGACTCGCAGATGGTTTGAAGGGTGAGTGAAGCAGGGTGTCACTGGGTGAAAAGGAAGAAAAGGGGGCAACAGGGAATCTCCCCAGGCCAGAGTCCCTGATAGAGTGCTTCCCATCTGGCCATTCAAATCCCTGGTTCCACATAGGAACAGGAGGGAACAGGCTCCTCCCTACTGCAAAGTGCACAAACTTCCAGAATTTTGCATTTATGTGTGGCATATAATTAACAGAAAAATGGCTTATATTAAGAATATATTATATAAAGTGTTCTTACATATCAATAAGGGAAGCAAAAAAAATCTCATTAGGAAAAACATGACAAATAGAACCACAGAAAGACAAAATCTCAATAAATATGGAACATGAAAATATGTTCCACCACATTCATAAGAATAGGTATACAAATTCTGTGACTATTTTGGAATGATAATTAGTTTGACAAAAAAGAAAAAAAAAATCATTACTTTTTTATTTGACAAAGATACAGAAAATTGGCCACTCTTGCAATATCTTTATATTTTACATGCTGACAAATTTTGCTACAGAAGTATTATTCATCTATGCTAAAATATGTGTATAGGAGTTCATGATAGCAAAGAATCCACTTTGAATCTGTTGAAGAGATTACTCCAGATGGTAATGACAAATCAATCATTTATTATACAAGAGCAGTATCATCTACAGAATAGACTTTGATAAGCAAGTTAACAGTAAACATCTCTTTGCTGTTGTAATTGATGTTTAGGATATACACATCTATAACCATGGCCATACTTTTAAAATGTGTACTAATTTTAGAATTCTTCTAAGGATATCCATGATCATAATTAAATCATAGCATATACCACATGGGTATCTCTTTTTCAGTATTTATGATAACACTCTCTTTGTCAACTCTGGAAGAAAAATATCATATCCTAATACAAAAAACCATCTGGCACTGCAGATGCCAGGTTTATGGTATCTTGACAGTTTTGATAGTAATACCACTGAGTTAATTCTTTTCTAGGGGCAATTAAAAATGAGTATATTTGATTCTTTGATGTATAATTAAAGTAACATGGTTTGTGTCATAAAGGTTTATAAAGTACTTAGGCCAGTCTAGCAAAGCCACATTGATCAGATATGAGGGTATGTACCAAAAGGAAACTCCTTCTGCAGGGCAAAAGTTATGATTTGTCTGAACACAGCAGAGTACATCAGAACAAATGTGTTTCATACTCCCTGGCCTGACTTATTTGAGTCCCATAAGCCATGACCTCAGATTAGCTCTTTGACTTAAGTGCCCATGCTTTCTTCTAATTTTATATAATGACAACTCCTATTAATTAGGTGGTTGAATTTGATCTGTGAGCAGCTCTGCTTCCATTATGGGACCTAATTCCCTTTTTGTTATGTAATTAAATATATATATGTATTTATTCAATTTATTATTATTATTTCGCCTTTAAATGTTCCTATCAGCCCTTACGTTTTCAATCTTGACACACTGTACCTGTGTGGTAAATACTGTAGGCTGTAAAAACATACATGTGTTTAAATACTAGTTCCATCACTCATGAGCCAGGTAGTCATATAAAAGTTCACTTTTGTAACTCAGTTCCTTAAAAAAATATGGATGTAATATTGTCTACATACAGGGTTTTTATAAAGATTTAATTAAAAAATGAATTTAAAATGCTTAACACAGAGGTAATTATAACAAAAATGTTATATTATTCAGTATAAATGTTTTCCTTCCAAGATAATTCAATTGGAATATTAGACATTCTAGTCATTATTGACACTGCTTTACCTATATACAGTCAATCCTCATTATTCTTGGATTCTGTGAATTGGCCCACTAGCTAAAATTTATGTGTAAGGTCAAAATAAATAATTATGGATTTTCTCAGTCCTTTGCAGACATGCTAATGCTCATAATCTCAAAAATTTTGAATCACTAAATGTGCTTATTCTCAACTGAAGTTGAACAAGTCAACACTGTGCCTTGTTGTTTTAGTTCTCATACTTTAAACAAGTGTCCATTTTACAGTCTATTTGGTGCTACATTTTGTGCTTTTTGTTGATTTCACTGTTTAAAATGGTCCCCAAGCATAGTGCTAAAGTGCTATTTAATGTTCATATATATGCATGTGTGCCATATGGAGAAAATATGTTAGATAATTTTTATTCAGGCATGAGTTATAAGCTGTTGACAGTGATCTCAATGTTAGTACATCAACAATACGTATACCCAGAAAAAGAAAAAGAGCAAATTTGCTGATCTATACATGAGGCTGCTCCATAAAGTGCTCAAATAACATCTACAATGCATGATAAAGATATAAATGATGGAAAACCTGCCAAATTTGTAAATTCATGATATGACACATATGAAAATGTGTAGTGAACAGCATTGTTGTCATTCTTAAAGCCAAAAATATGTATATACAATCATGTATATGAGTATAGGGTCAGGAAAACACTAAATCCTTCTTGGCCAATGCTGACTGTCTTGCATGTGTTGAAAGCAGTATGGTCTCAAAAATGTTAAACTTGATGGTGTAACAGACAGAGTGGGTTCTACAGATCTGGAGACTTCAGGAAAGAATTTAGAATGCCTGATAAATATTATACAGGAGGAAGATTAGGTGAAGGAGCAGATTTTCAGTGCTGATGATTAAATGCTGCCTTGTTTAATAAGGACAAGGGCAAATCAACCTATATAACAACAAATAAAGTTCCTCAACAAATAACATTTTGGTTGAGGAACATGTTGTGACTCTAAGCTTGTATACACTTAACCCTGCTTTTCCCCAAAAGCATTCAATATTTTTAAACTCTGTGTTTGTGGTGACTTGAAAACATAACTACCATGAGTAATGAGAGCTGACTACATCTTGAGATATTACCCAATCTACTAAGAGAAGGACGCAGTAATTCACACTGAAAGATAGTATACCTGTACTATCTCAAAAACTAGCAAAACAAGAAGAGTTTTATTTATTATTTTTAAATGAAAGTCTACCTTGTCACTGCTTTAAAGAAAATTATTGACAAACTAGAAGTTCATTTTTATATTGGGGGTTCTTTCTTAAGGTAACTATATTAAGTGCATATATTTCTGCTGTTAATTACATAAGACAGTGTTAGCCAAGAATGGATAATTGGGTCCCAGGTACGATTTTTGTGTCTTGAACTAGTAAATGGTAAAATACAGTGCTCTGGTATTAAAGGTAAAGAATTTCAACACTTCATTAAATTTAAAATCATACACCAGTAAATATTCTGCTGAAAAGAAATTGGGAACACCTTATGATGGAAATATTTTTATAACAGCCATGAGATTTTCTACATTTCCATTGAGAAATCAGTCAGTCAATACTTTGATAAACAGTAAAATCATGTAAACCGTATTCAGGGAAAACACTATAATTGGCTGTTTTATTTTAAAAATAAGTTTGTATTTATTGGTGTAACTGTGTGTTAAGAAACTAAATCTTTATATGTTAACTCTTATTAGAATTTGCACTAGTATTCATTAATTTGATATTATCCATCAAATGAGCAGTTCAACTAAAGGTATATAAAAATAAATTAAGTTTGCATTTACTTTATATAACATTATTAGGTTTGTTTCCCAGTATAGCTTTTTCTTGTGATTTGTTACATTTAGATTATGTCTTATTTTATTTTTTTTTCAATGTAGGATGTGTAGAGTCTTTTCTTTTCAGTGAATACATTGATGTTAACATTTATTGATGTTAACCAATAGACATTATAACAGTGATCTTTTTCCTAGCTTTGTATTTATATGTAGATAAATACTCCTTGTTTCACATTAACTCCTTTAACATTTTGGTATCACTATAACCCATAATCAAATTCCCAATCTGAATATAATGCAAATGAATACTATATATTTTTCCATTATGTTATAGAGAAAAAGCCTGCTCTGGGCTTCAGTTTTGAGGTTTGGTGTTGGACAAAATTACCCACATCTACAAGAGGTTCAATATTTGAATAATTTGTTTTGTAATTTAAGAACAAACTGCCATATATAGAATGTAGTAAAATTTGGCAATTGTGGAATACAGAGATAAGCTGTCTTGACTTTGTAAAAAATAAGGCTTTGTATCTTAGGAGAGGACTTTTTTTTTTTTTTTTTTTTTTTAGCTTAAAACAACAACATTTATCATCTCAAAATTTTTGCAGAGCAGGAATCTAGGTGTATTTCATCTGTGTCCCCTGGCTCTGGGTTTCCTCGAGGTCACAGTCAAGATGCTCGTTTAAGCTACATCATCTCAAGACTCAACTGGAGGCAGATTTGCTTCCAGAATCACTCAGATGGTGGTGGGTAGACTTAAAATCACTGCAGACTATAGGCCAGAGACCACTCCCTCTTCCTCAACACATGGCCCATTTCATAGAATAGCTCATTATACAGCAACTTCACAGAATAGCTCATTATATAGCCCTTTACTTCATCAAAATAAGCAAAGGAGAAAATCAAGACATACAGAAAGAGTCTGAACAGGACAAAGTAGGTGCCATTTATAGCCCAATCTTGGAGGTAACATTCCAATATTTTTGTCCTATTCTACTTCACAGAAGCAAGTCCTGAGATCTAGTCCATACTAAAGGACGGAGGGAGTGAGACAAGAATATTAGTACTAAGAGGTAGGGATTGTTGGGAGCCCTTTCAGAAGCTACATGCTACAAGTTCTTCATGCTTACATTAACTCTCTAACTTCACAGCCATAATACCAATATTTATTGTTCCTAAGAAATACAATGCATAGTCTTAGCCTCAAAAGAGCTTCCATCTGTTGCATACACAGAGAAAAACATGTGCAATAATATGAAAACAACACTAAAAGGAAAAAAATGGGGCACCAGATGACTAATTTCTAGTTAAACACTGTATCACAGCTGTAATTCCCAAATCTAGAATCAGAATTACCTCAAAAACTGCCAAAATTCCAGATATTTTTAAAGAAAGCATAAATTCTTAAATTAGAAAAGAGTAAAACAATGAAACTAATAAATGCAAAATAGAGTTCTTGGAAAAAACGCAAGGGGAGGATTTTAAAGTAGTGAAAGACAATACAACTTGCATGCATTTCTGAACTTTATAGTGAGCAAGAAAATTTAGGGAGATCTTAAACAGTACATGAACAGTTCATGAAAACTATGACTAGAGAAAAATATGAAGAGGTACTATATTTTGATGTGAAAATATTGGAAGGGAAGTCAAAATTATGGCGTTATCAATTCTTTCCTGGATTAATATACTAAAGTCATCTTTTCCTCTTGCTTCCCTGTTTCTCTTAGTTTCTATTTATCTTGCCCAGCATATTGTTACAAATCTTTCTGAAATATCAATTTTATTAGTTTCATTTGAATTTCCTATAGCTCTAAGCTTCCCTAATATGTCCTTATTGTGATCAAATTGTGTATGAAGCAGACAAAAATGTAATACATTGATTTAGGTTTTATAGATACTTTACGTTAGGGTGATAGTGTAGCGACTTATAAGTCATACATTACAGTTGTTTTATTAAGACATATAGCTTTGGGAGGCCGAGGCGGGTGGATCACGAGGTCAAAAGATCGAGACCATCCTGGTCAACATGGTGAAACCCCGTCTCTACTAAAACTACAAAAAATTAG
>NW_016107499.1:252074-261863 GCF_001604975.1 Cebus imitator | reverse complement strand
AAAAAAAAAAAAAAAAAAAAGACATATAGCTTTAGCAGTTTTATAAAAACCATTGCCTTATTTTGGTTGTACTCTACATAAATATTTTATCTAAAATTTTTTTCAAAAAATTAACATATTTTAAACGAATTTATGTTACTAAAAGAATGAACAAAATAGAGGCTATCAAAAAGGCAAAGAGTGTTCTAAGTAGTTTTTCTTTATGTGTACTAGTTTAATTGACAAATCTGTACATAAAATTTTGCTCAGATACTACTTTAGGGTAACGTTCTGGGTATCATATTAATAACAAATCATAAATCTGAGTAGAATTTCTGGAATGCAGGTTTATAACAGCTAGAATATATTTTAATCCATCTTTTTTAAAAAACACATATTTCTCAATAGATCAAAACACAAATATCTTAATTGTTTCTGTTGTTGTACATAAACTTCTATAAATAAAATGTAATTATACTTTTTAATTTTCCTAAGTTTGGGGACAATGAGCTGAAATAAGCATAATTCCAAACACTGTAAATTAATTGTTTCACATTTTCTCCAGTCTTCCTCTGACATTACCATCTGCTGTCACTAGAGAAAGTGGTTAAAATAAAACAAAAATTACCCAAGAAAAACCTAATAGCCTTGGAGGAGAGATCTGAACATGCAACACGGATATATGTAGTTAAGCTACCATGTAGAGAAAAATCAATTGATAAGATTGTTACAAGTCCACAATGCAGAAGAACTTAAGTGAGCAAAAGTAGTGTTTAAGCAGCATCCAGCTTTTAGACAAGAACAGAGAAATGAGCTTCACATGATTATCAGCATGTGCTAACCTTATATTGAGGTCCAGTTGCCCCAATTTTTCTTCAACGAAATTTTAGGGAGAAAGTCTACCCAATACTTAACACTGGCAAGTGGTATCTCTAATGTAATATGCAAAATAATAATACGAAAGGATAATACATTTGGGACCTCAAAATCACTAAGCCAAAGCAAAAAGTCAAGCTGGGAACTGCATCAGGCAAAGATGCCTCCCATTTTATTAAGGAACTTCCTTGTGAGTCAAGATTTTTACCCTAAAAATAGTTCTGTTGAATTTAACCCTGGCAAAGTAAATTGGTAGCTTATCTTCACCAGTGTGGGACAGAAAATCATCCCTCTTCTCACCTGAGACAAATGCATATCTAATTGCTTTCTCAGCCCTATGGTTTATTGTAAAAATGCAAGTTTATTGAGCCAGATTAAGGCATAAATGACTATTCCTTTACCCCCGTCATGTGTAAATTGTGTATTTAGTGAAAGGCTAATCAAATAACCAAAAGAATGCAACCATTTGCATCTTATCTACCCACTGCCTGGAAATCCCACCTTGAGTTGTCCTGCCTTTCTTGACTGAACCAATATACATCTTACACATTATTTAACATCTCATGTCTCCCAAAAATGTATAAAACCAAGCTGTGCCCTAACCACCTCGTTCAGGTGTTCCCCAGCCACCTTGTGCAGATGTTCTCACCATCTCCTGACAGCTGTGTTATGGGCCATTGGTCACTCATACTTGGCTCAGAATAAATCTCTTTGAATATTTTACAGAGTTTGACTCTTTTACCAACATTAGAGACACTTTGTCCAAAATGATACAGTCTAAAGGCACTTAAAATGTAGGCAGTGTTAAATACAGTTTAGCCTAAAGCTGTATCATTACATATTTTAAGCTCAAACAAAAGGTTTCTTTGTAGATTGTAAACTAAAACCTAAATAGAGTTGTAAGGGACTGTGTTAAGAAAAATGGAGGCCACAAGGGGCATGGTTTCAAAGGCAGGAATTTTCCAGCACCATACCTCCATCCATGTCCCCATCTAGGAAAATAAAATTATTTGTCTGACTTTCCCCTGCTCAGGCTAGGAAGAATTCCAGGTGAGCCTCTTTGATCAAAAAGCCCTTGAAAAGCTCTGGGTGGAAGGGCCCCTATTGCAAACCTAGCAGCCAATCTGATATCAAAATCAAAAATCAATCACTCCAGTGGAAGTTTGAAAGAACTCCTCTCATTGGATGAGAACATGAATGGGGCAGGAATAACTCCACGGTTAAAAACTCACTGCTCCTTACCTACAGGGATTCCTCCCTTGGATCCTCTCCCACGACAGCGTGGGAGCTCTCTCTGTTTTTCTCTCTCTCTGCCTAATAAATCACTCTCTGCTAAACTCTTTGGGTCCATGATATTATTCAAATGGTAAGCTCACCGCCTCCAAAGCCCCTTCCCCATTCCCGGGGTAAGAGAGGTCAAGGACCTGTGCACATCCAGGGGAAAACAGCAGATCAGAGAGCTGGAAATGTTGGGGCTCTGCCCTGCTACGTCTTTGGCAAGCACCAAGAGGGAGCTGAGCCCTTGTGCTGCACCCCAGTTACAGTTTCAAAGACACTGTAGCTTAATTTTGTGCCAATCACAGAGTATTGACCAATCAAAGATGACCAACTGTTCAAACAAGTCAAATAAGTCAAATGCTTAGCTGTAACCAATCCAGCTGTTTCTATACCTCACTTTCATTTTCTGCTCTTTTCTGTCTATAAATCTTCTTCTACCACATGGCTGTGCTGGAGTCTCTGAGCCTACTCTGGCTCAGTCAGTTTCCAGACTTATGAATATTGCTTTGCCTAAACTTTTTAAAATTTAATTCAGCTAAAGTTTTTCTTTTAACAGATGGTGTCAGAAATGGGATCCAGAGCAGTTTCTACTGACCCCCATGAGGACTGAGTGACCAACCAAGGTACCCACCAGTCTTACTGTATCCACTGCTCTCTTAGAGCAGCTGAGGATTATTGTAAGTTCCCTCTCAGATTCTGAAGCTGAATTGATTTGTATTTTGAGTTCTCTGAGTTTCTTTGAGCAAAATTCTGATCCAAACTAGGCTTGGAAGTCATAACAGAAACTAGACTGAGCCCAGGATTAGATTAGATCTGATAATTAACTGACTGGATCCTGTTAGAAGCCTCTTATGTCTCACTGGATTAGAAAGAAACTGGTAGTAAATGGCAGTATTGCAGGGGGTATAAAATTTGTCTTTTGGAAATTGGTAGAAATTTTTGTGTTCTACCCACGTTGTTTCACTTTTCTTGCACAACTGGGTAGGGAAAAGATGATCACTGGCTAATTGATCATTGGCTAATATTTGCAGTAAAAATGGGATCCTTAATTTTTAATGAACTGAGTTCCTTCCAGCTTATACATGTATAGATATTAGGCCCTGGAAACAGTAAAGTCTTATAGAGATGACAAAATCTTACTAAATATTAGGTGCAGTGGAACATTCCAAATCAACAGCACAGCACTAAAGGAATGTATTTGAAAATGAGGGCTACGAAATTAGTCTCATCTAAGAATGATTATTGATAGACAGAAGCTTCTAAAAATATACCAATATTTTCATGTAAAGAGTTTATAAAAGATAAATAAAAAGCTAAAGTGACTAATTGATAAGAAAAATTAAATCTGCTAAACTTCTGGATTATTACATATTGTACCTCAAAGGTGGAAAGAAAGCCATCCTAAGTGTTAATAAATTGTAATCCCATACTTATACACCTGCCATGGTGATTTGCTGCATCCCATCGTCTCCTTCCCCTAACCCCCCACACAACAACATGCCCCAGTGTGTGATGTTCCCCTCCCTGTGTCCACGTGTTCTCACTGTTCAGCTCCCACTTATGAGTAAGAATGTGAGCAATTTGATTTTCTAATTGGTGTGAGATGGTATCTCATTGTGGTTTTGATTTGCATTTCTCTAATGATCAGTGATGATGAGAAGTTTTTTTTTCATATGTTTGTTGGCTGCATAAGTGTTTTCTTTTGAGAAGTCTCTACTTATATCATTCACCCACTTATTGATGGAGTTGTTTGAGTTTGTTGTAGATTCTGGATATTAGCCCTTTGTCAGATGTGTAGATTGCAAACATTTTCTCCCATTTTGTAGGTTGCTTGTTCACTCTGATAATAGCTTTTGCTGTGCAGAAGCTCTTTAATTAGAATATGTTTTTCAATTTTAGTTTTTGTTTCCATTGTTTTTTGTGTTTTAGTCATGAAGTCCTTGCCCATTCCTACATCCTGAGTGGTATTGCCTAGGTTTTCTTCTAGGGTTTTTGTGGTTTTAGGTCTTACATTTAAATCTTTAATCCATCTTGAGTTAATTTTTATGTAAGGTATAAGGAAGGGATCCAGTTCCAGCCTTCTGAATATGGCTAGCCAATTTTCCCAACACCATTTATTAAACAGGTAATCCTTTCCCCACTGCTTGTTTATGTCAGGTTTGTCCAAGATCAGATGTAAATGACCTCTTCAGGGAGAACTACAAACCACTCTTCAAAGAAATAAGAGAGGACACAAACAGATGGAAAAACATTCCATGCTCATGGTTAGGGAGAATCAATATCATGAAGATGGCCATACTGCCCAAAGTAACAAATATTGTTTCATGGTGACCAGTGATCCTATTTTGTTCAAGTGTTTTAAACCTTTAACATATTTGATAGGCTTCACAAAATTATATTTCAGCTTAAAAATTAAGTCATCTTTGACGTCTTAACACTGGGATGCTAAAGAGGGCCACTGAATCCTTCCGTAGGGAGGTAAACAAGATTATCTGACATGTTAAATTACATGGGAAGCATTGTCAAATAAGAAATAATGTTTAACCTTCTTCAGGTTATATTTAATGAATGTCATTTAATATATGTTCAAAAATTATATGGGATTTCTAAAATTCTAGTATGTCTAAATATATGCTATCAATCATAATTATGGTTATAACATTAAGTTATTGTAGACTGCAGAAATAACCAAATTTTCTTATCCACTGTGTCTTTAAAATGATTATTTAAAGTCATTTCCACAGTTAATTGCCTAATTTTTATGCAGTTTCTGAAAACTGTACGAGCATGCAAAATCCTAGAATATGGAGTCTTTAAGGAGGTTCATGAAAAAATGAAAATGACACTGAGAAGCACTCTTGAATGCAGGTTCCTTATAACTTTAGAATCATATCATTTGAATTGGGCAAGAATTCTTAGGACTTTAACGAAGAAACTGACTGGTTTATAAAACTGCTAACTGAAGTAGAATAAAAATTAATTTAATATCAATAAAATACTTTGCCGGATTTTCATGCTGAATCAGCCACTACTGAAATTGTTTAGATATACAATCTGAATGAACTCCACGGTCTAAGTCAGATTACCTATGATTACCCATCAGTTATCAGTGTTATACTCCTAAATAGGAAAAACAACTGGTATTCAACAGGACATAAGTCCAATGTTAAGCACGGACTCATGGAGAGCCAGAATGGCTGTCTTGTCCTGAGTCCTTAAAGCTTTTGTTATTTAAAGTGCTGAACTTCATCACTCATCATGGAATACGTAAAATGATCCAAATGTTATATATATCTCAAACTCATATTCCTATGGAGACAATCAAAATTTCATGTATATTCTGCTACTTGATGGGCCATTTATACAAATATGAAGGGTTTCATTCCATTATCATTTGTAATACATGTTTTCTCGTTGTATTAAAGCTTTTCCATGCAAGAAGGCTGATGTTATAATAGCAACACATTATACCACAGTGTATTTTCACCAGGTAAAGAAAGCTTTTCATGGTTTACAGACTGAGGAGAATTGTCCCCTTTACAATCTTTAATGTAAAGACTGAATCTTCAGAGAACAACTGCCCTTGCTATTCATACTGCAACAAAACTTTGGGACCTTGAACCTTGGGTTCATAATCTCACACCTGAGAAGGGTCCCTTTACACTCTTGGAACTGTACACCCATTGGAAAACCTTAAGGTAAAGCTAACCAGAGAAGTTTCTCCCCAGAAGATGGCGGCATTCCTGATCAAGAATCAAGACTTCTCTTTCATGAGACTTTTATCTTTCTTTTTTTTTCTTATTTATGCTTCTATGAACAACCGAAGTGAAAAGGAGGGAGGCTGTTATGTGCACTCAGGGAATATACATTTGTGAAGGAGTTTGCAGACAGCATTATGCATGGATAACTTTATATTTTGATAGCAGGCCCAATGTAGGTGAAAAGCTTTAATAGTATATATGTTGTCTAATAATCAGTCAGAAACAGAACATTGTTCCACTCTAAATCTAGATCATGGGTTGAAGAGAACATTGTCAAGAGGTCTTAACTATTCTAGAAGGGCAACATTGTTTTTTCTTTTTTTTTTTTTCCATGGTTAGGAGTAAATAAGGCAATGATTAAAAATTTACCACTGATGATAGGCTTTACAGCAGATTCTACTCTAACAGCTATGGTTACACAACAGACTTTAAATTACCTGTAAAAGTTATGCTAAATAATAGATCTGCTCTAGATTACCCACTGGCTAAACAGAGAAGTATTTGTGTAGCTTTTGGCACTTCTTGTTGCCCATGGGGAACTACATCATAGTGCCTAGTATAGAGATTCCATCGTAGGGGATTAATGAAGAGACTGTTTAATTACATTGGGTAGATTCTTTAGCTTATTCTTCGATGTATTTGATTTTAGCTGGTTTGCCTTATGAGGACCCACCATAAGGAGCATACTCCAAACTCTTGGTAGTATCCACCCAATAGTCATAATAGTAATCTTCTTGTAGTACTATATTCTCTCAAAAGTTTTAAATGTTTGCATACAGATATCTCTAGAAGGTCAAATTGTGTCTCTTCAAGTGGAATGATATAAGCTGAAAGAGATGCGTGATCGTGAGGGCGCTGTAACCTATGAATGACATGCTGAGATCAGAAACCCATAATGATGGTAACTGAGAGTGGTTATAAGGCCCTAAGTTTCAATCACACTCTCACATAAGTGAGAACCTAACCAAAAGGAAGCAATTTTTTAATCAAAATAGTGGGAGGCCATTGTTTTGGACTAAGCACATGCAGTAGACCTCAATAGACCAGACCAAACCAAAATGGAGTAACTCATGCTAAATGTAACATAATCAAACTAACACTTTGGAAACACATAGATCCTAGAACTAGGTTTTGTTTTCTCCTATAAACAGCCCATTCCAGCATGATGAGCTTGATGAGCTATCCTTTACTCTAAGCCTTACAAAAAAATAAAATAAAATAACCTGAAGTCCTTGTTCCCCTTACCAAACCACTGATCTGCTATCATCCCAGTGGGTTTCAAGACTGGATAAGTACACTTACAATGACGATACTGACATTAATGACTAAAGTTTGGTCACTCTCTCACAGTTGAAAAAATTGACCAAAAGGGGCAAATTGTTAAATCAACTTGAGCCGAAAGCTGCCTCCTTATATATTTTAAGTTTAGCCTAAATGTTTCTCTTTAAATTGTGAACTATAACCTAAGTGGAGTTGTAAACACACTGTAGCCTACTCTTGTGCCAATCATTAAGTTTTATTCAATCAAAGGTGGCCAACTGTTCAAATTATGTTCATACAAGGCAAACACCAAGCTGTAGGCAATCCAGCTGTTTCTGTGCCTCACTTTCATTCTCTGTATGTCACTTTCCTTGTTCTGCCCATAAATCTTCCACCATGTAGTTGTGCCTAATCTGGCTTGGGAAGCTGCCTGATTCACAAAATTTCCTTTGCTCCATTTAACTCTTTTAAATTTAATTTAGCTAATGTTTTCCTTTAATAGCAGAAAAATATGACGAACATGAAAATATATACCTGAAAGAGTTGGAACACATA
The DNA here is from genome assembly GCF_001604975.1 of Cebus imitator. Taxonomy (NCBI): domain Eukaryota; kingdom Metazoa; phylum Chordata; class Mammalia; order Primates; family Cebidae; genus Cebus; species Cebus imitator. The sequence goes on along the minus strand of NW_016107499.1, from coordinate 254,154 downwards.
TAAATATATCTGGAGAACCTTAGATTCATGAACTGGTGACAAGGGAATAATTGCTATAAAATAACAGAACTCTGGTTTTCAATGTGTATACTTGTAAAAGAATTTTAACTATCCCTTAGATATGACATATCTACTTCTTAAATTCCTAAGGTCTACATGTTAAGTATAATACTAAATTTGAACATACATTTGTACAACAGATTAAAAAATTGCATGTAATATTGTTGTGCCTTTAATACTTAAATTATGACGAAGTTCAATATTTCTAATTCTGGTAAAACTAAATTAATATTGCTTTAACTATACTTTATTATTTAGGGATAGAAACAGTTTCATGTGCAATTTCACCATACTTTAATACACCCTAAAAGACCCCATACCTTGAGATGAAACTCATAAGCAGCCAGTGAAGCTTCAGTGCAGATTTTGATATAACTTACTGTCTATTTAGAATTTCACCTTGCAATATTTTCTTATCAAAGGGAACTGAAAAAAAAAAAAACTATTATTGACAAAACAATTTCACTTTGGCTAAATATTACAGACATGTGAGACTTAGAGCTTTATGATAATTTATAGAATTTGAAAAGCATATTTAAAAGAGCTTTTACATTGATAGTGACTTCTAAGGAAAATTTAGTTTTCAGTCTGCATTTTGATTGCAGTTTTTATAGAAAAAGGAAGCACACAATTCCAACTACTTTAAACTTCTGGGAGGTCTGTCCCCAGGCATGTTTACCAGAGCCATCTCCATATGAAGAAGAGGAACAACTCAGGTGGTATTTAATTCTCATTAATTCTTGCCCTTCCTTTGAAAGTGTCATGGCTACAGCTTTGTCAAGCTGTAGAGAATAATCTCATCAATGAAAAAACAAGAGATAAAAATAACTATTTGCAGCTATTATAAAAGTGGTAAAGTGTAGCATGGAAAGAAAATGAGAAAACAAAACAAAACAAAATTTAAAATGCTTTTTGGAAAGTTCTAGGCTTTTGAAAGAATTATACTTCCTTTTAATAAATATTGGGTTATTTATTATCAAGTCTTATATAGCACAGATTTTTATACTGCATGACTGCTCTGAAAATAGGAAACCAACTTTTACGCTTTCTGCTATATTCCACCTTCTTTCTTCTTCAAAGATGAAATATATTAAGGTTTATATTATTTTTCCTATTATAAAACATGAACCAGAAGAAATCTAATGGAATTTGAAGTTTTATATCAGAGGTAATATTTTTGGACTGTCTTTCATCCAATGAAAAAATTAGCTATCTAATATTATAACCCCACTGGTTTCCAAGCCTAGTGGTTAAATATTATGCTATTCATAGGTAGTTATTACTTTTCTGATAATGTATATAAAAATTATTTTATTTGCCTAAATTTCACAACTAAAAGGTTTTTTGTTTTTTTTTTTTTTTGCATTTTTGTCTGTCTTATTTTTTACGTTTACCGCATTATTTTATAGTTAAGCAATTATTTAGGATGTCTAACAATACAAAGAAATTGAACCAAAATTGCATGCATAGTTAATTATTATTGACACATATCATTACTATAAATATCAATGTACATTACAATAATATAGGTAGTATCCATTATATGTAAACATTTTATGTATACGGTGAATCTTCCTGTTGAAAATACTAATGATCCTCAAGAGTAGGATTTTTAAAAACTTTTGTCAATATGTGCTTTCTACTAAACTCAGTAGGTATGAATTACTTACTAAATGTGTAGGAAGATAATTCCGTTCTTTTTATTTCATTTGGTTCAAAATTTCTCTAATATAAAATTGTTTCTGCCTTCCTTACTATTCAAATATTTGAATCAGAAGAAATAGATGCATTGATTCTGACCCCTCAATATTGAGTCGGTTCTCTTCCTTATCATGTTGATAACCACTAAAAAATTCTCAGGGTTTTTGGATACCAAATATAATAAAAGGTATTGCCTTTTTTCCCCCAAAACTACTGTTATAATCATTAAAAGTGTGTTCACACAATTACACAAATATATGTGTAGATCAATAAATACATAGATATATATCTTTAGTAGACTTTTTTTTTTTTTTTTTGA